>NC_091457.1:166032751-166139730 GCF_027789765.1 Dendropsophus ebraccatus
GACACAATATAATACAACACAACCGTATAATATTCTGCACAATATATTACAATATAACACAACCATATAAAATACTGCACAACACAATATAATACAACACAACCATATAATATACTGCACAACACATCACAATATAACACAACACAACCATATAATATACTGCACAACACATCACAATATAACACAACCATATAATATACTGCACAACACAATATAATACAACACAACCATATAATATACTGCACAACACAATATAATACAACACAACCATATAATATACTGCACAACACATCACAATATAACACAACCATATAATATACTGCACAACACAATATAATACAACACAACCATATAATATACTGCACAACACAATATAACACAACACAACCATATAATATACTGCACAACACAATACAATACTATACAACAATATAATATAATATACTGCACAATACAATACTATACAATAATATACTGCACAACACAATGCTATACTATAGAACAATATAATATACTACACAACACAATATAATACAACCATATAATATACTGCACAACACAATATAATACAACCATATAATATACTACACAATACAATATAATACAACCATATAATATACTGCACAACACAATATAATACAACACAACCATATAATATACTGCACAACACAACACAATATAACACAACCATATAATATACTGAACAACACAATATAACGCAACCATATAATATACTGCACAACACAATACAATACTATACAACAATATAATATAACATACTGCACAACACAATACTATACTATAGAACAATATAATATACTGAACACCACAATATAATAAAACCATATAATATACTGCACAATACAATACTATACAACAATATAATATACTGCACAATAGAATATAATAATATACAACAATATAATATACTACACAACACAATATAATACTATACAAAAATATAATATACAACACAATACTATACAAAAATATAATATAATATACTGCACAATACATTACTATACAGCAATATAACATACTGCACAACACAATACTATACTATACTATAGAACAATATAATATACTACACAACACAATATAATACAACCATATAATATACTGCACAATACAATATTTTACAACCATATAATATGCTGCACAACACAATACAATACTATACAATACTATACAACAATATAATATACTGCACAACACAATACTATACAACAATAGAATTTACTATTATATATGCACAATACAACAATATAATATTCTACACAACACAACATAATACTATACAACAAGAGTATATACTATTATATATACACAATACAACACTATAATATACTGCACAACAATATATACAACAATATAATATACTGCACAACACAATAGTATAGTATACAACAATATAATACACTGTGCAACACAATATAGAATACTATACAGCAATATAGTGCTGATCCCACCATCCAGGACCATCCTCCTCCTCCTGTACACCAGCACAATATCTTACCACAGCTATAACACCTATATATACATATATATAATATACTAAAAGACTTACTAATATCTCACATCAGCTATAACACACATGTATACTTTAGACCTCCTATAGAAATAGAACGCTGCTTAATGTAAATACACTATAATAATGATGAAATATTTGGCTATGGTCACACACAGCGTTTATGGTCAGTATTTTTTTTTTAACCAGGAAAAGACAGGTCAGCATTATCCTGGAAAGATCTGCTCAGTTTAGTGTTTTCTCCTGGTTTTGGTTGATAAAAGAAATACTATGTGTGACCATAACCTAAAGCAGTGTACCACATATATACAGTATATATAACATAAGCTATATACCACATATATACAGTATATATATAACATAAGCTATATACCTCATAAGCTATATACCACATATATACAGTATATATAACATAAGCTATATACCACATATATACAGTATATATAACATAAGCTATATACCACATATATACAGTATATATATAACATAAGCTATATACCACATATATACAGTATATATAACATAAGCTATATACCACATATATACAGTATATATAACATAAACATATATATAAGACTTATACAGATGGGCCCAGACTGTACAGATACATATATCATATACTACACACATCACATACATCATATACTGGACACATATCACATAATATATATACAGCTATAGATGGCTGTATACTGCAGATACAGGACACATATAACATAATATATAGTATATACAGTATATACAGCTATAGAAGGGTGTATACTGCAGATACAGTACGCATATATCACATAATATATAGTATATACAGTATATACAGCTATAGAAGGGTGTATACTGCAGATACAGTACGCATATATCACATAATATATAGTATATACAGTATATACAGCTATAGGTGGGTGTATACTGCAGATACAGTACACATATATCACATAATATATAGTATATAGAGTATAGTACATCTATAGATGGGTGTATACTGCAGATACAGGACACATGTATAAAATAATATATAATATATACAGTATATACAGCTATAGATGGGTGTATACTGCAGATAAAGGACACATATATAACATAATATACAGTATATACAGCTATAGATGGGTGTATACTGCAGATACAGGACACATAACATAATATATAGTATATACAGTATATACAGCTATAGAAGGGTGTATACTGCAGATACAGGGCACATATATCACATAATATATAGTATATACAGTATATACAGCTATAGATGGGTGTATACTGCAGATAAAGGACACATATATAACATAATATATAGTATATACAGCTATAGATAGGTGTATACTGCAGCAGATACAGGATTATAACGACAGGATCCGCCATCCAGTATCCTCCTCGTCTATATCGTGTCCTGTATATTCTATATACAACGAGATCCCCCTATATACCGCCAGTCCTGAGCTATATACCCCTCCGCTATACAGGCAGAGCCGGCTCATATCCGTCCCTTCCCCTCTCACCCCGTTATTGATCTCTAGAGGAGAATTGATTGATCCCCGACCTGCAGCTCCCAGCATGCCCTGCGCACACCGCCCGATACTCCGGAGCCGGCAGCCGGGATAACGGACCGCTCGGAACTCTCATCAATTAACGGAAATCGTTTTTATTTACATTTAGGAAATTATTTCAATAAGAAACAAAATATCAAATGTATCAAATGAGAGACTGATGGGAAACGGTGGGAATATCTCCGGGCTCTGCGACGTATTATAACGGGTGGGAATGTCTCCGGGCTCTGCGACATATTATAACGGGTGGGAATATCTCCGGGCTCTGCGACATATTATAACGGCTGGAAATGTCTCCGGGCTCTGCGACATATTATAACGGCTGGAAATGTCTCCGGGCTCTGCGACATATTATAACGGGTGGGAATGTCTCCGGGCTCTGCGACGTATTATAACGGGTGATATCCCCAATATACAGGAGAACAGGACTGTGATGTGTCCTCATGTCTGGAAGGATCCTTGTCTGCCCGCATGTCCTCATCGTATATAACACTGTGCTATACTGTGTATAAGAGTATATAGATGATGCATGTGCTGTATATAGTGTCCTATCCTGTATATAGAGTATATAGATGATGCATGTGCTGTATATAGAGTATATAGATGATGTATGTGCTGTATACACTGTCCTATCCTGTATATAGAGTATATAGATGATGCATGTGCTGTATATAAGAGTATATAGATAATGCATGTGCTGTATACACTGTCCTATCCTGTATATAAGAGTATATAGATGATGCATGTGCTGTATATAAGAGTATATAGATGATGCATGTGCTGTATACATTGTACTGTACTTTATATAAGAGTATATAGATGATGTATGTGCTGTATACACTGTCCTATCCTGTATATAGAGTATATAGATGAGGCATGTGCTGTATATAGAGTATATAGATGATGCATGGGCTTTATACACTGTACTATCCTGTATATAGAGTATATAGATGATACATGTGCTGTATATAAGAGTATATAGATGATGCATGTGCTGTATATAGAGTATATAGATGAGGCATGTGCTGTATATAGAGTATATAGATGAGGCATGTGCTGTATATAGAGTATATAGATGATGCATATATAGGAGTGTTACCTGCACAGAGCTGAGCCAGCAGGACCCCCGGCTGCAGGCAGTAGTCCTCCCCATCCGCCGCCCGGGGCTGGTGGTAGCTGTGCGCCTTCTTGCTCTTGACCAGGAATGATCGCGGCATGGCTGCGGCTATAGTGACCGTGCGGCCCCGAGCAGCTGCTCTATAACCTCCGGAGCTGCGATCTGCTCTGCTGTCACACTGGACGAGACAGTCATTAGGGAGGGAGAGATGGGGTGGGCGTGGTCTCAGACAGATACGGGGCGGGGTTAGCGTATGGGCGGGGCTTCAGTGCTGACCGCCGGCTCCATGCACCAGGTGTCACTCAGACAGGTGTCAGTGAGGAGGGGGGCGCTCTATACACCCGCTGCCCACCTGGATATACAAGCAGCAGAGTGATGGAGGACTGAGGGTTACTCAATGCCAGGAGGAGGGGGGAAAGCCGATTGTGCAAGAAGGGGAGAGCAGCAAGATAAGGGGCGAGTGAGGAAGCTGAGCCCGGGGTGTGGAGCAAGACAGGAACACAGCAGGGCACTGACTAGATAACACCCCCCAGTGACCCCAACACAACCCCCCTCCCCCAATGACCCCAACACAACCCCCTCCCACCAGGACCCCAACACAACCCCCCTCCCACCAAGACCCCAACACAACCCCCCTCCCACCAGGACCCCAACATAACCCCCCTCCCCCAGTGACCCCAACACAACCCCCCTCCCCCAGTAACCCCAACACAACCACCCAGTGACCCCAACACAACCCCCCTCCCACCAGGACCCCAACACAACCCCCCTCCCCCAGTAACCCCAACACAACCCCCCAGTAACCCCAACACAACCCCCCTCCCACCAGGACCCCAACACAACCCCCCTCCCACCAGGACCCCAACACAACCCCCCAGTAACCCCAACACAACCCCCTCCCACCAGGACCCCAACACAACCCCCCTCCCCCAGTAACCCCAACACAACCCCCCAGTGACCCCAACACAACCCCCCTCCCACCAGGACCCCAACACAACCCCCCTCCCCCAGTGACCCCAACACAACCCCCCTCCCCCAGTAACCCCAACACAACCCCCCTCCCCCAGTAACCCCAACACAACCCCCTCCCACCAGGACCCCAACACAACCCCCCTCCCCCAGTAACCCCAACACAACCCCCCAGTGACCCCAACACAACCCCCCTCCCACCAGGACCCCAACACAACCCCCCTCCCACCAGGACCCCAACACAACCCCCCTCCCCCAGTGACCCCAACACAACCCCCTCCCACCAGGACCCCAACACAACCCCCCTCCCCCAGTAACCCCAACACAACCCCCCAGTGACCCCAACACAACCCCCTCCCACCAGGACCCCAACACAACCCCCTCCCACCAGGACCCCAACACAACCCCCCTCCCACCAGGACCCCAACACAACCCCCCTCCCACCAGGACCTTAACACAACCCCCCTCCCCCAGTGACCCCAACACAACCCCCGTCCCACCAGGGCCCCAACACAACCCCCTCCCACCAGGGCCCCAACACAACCCCCCAGTGACCCCAACACAACCCCCTCCCACCAGGACCCCAACACAACCCCCTCCCACCAGGACCCCAACACAACCCCCCAGTGACCCCAACACAACCCCCTCCCACCAGGACCCCAACACAACCCCCTCCCACCAGGACCCCAACACAACCCCCTCCCACCAGGACCCCAACACAACCCCCCTCCCACCAGGACCCCAACACAACCCCCCAGTGACCCCAACACAACCCCCCTCCCACCAGGACCCCAACACAACCCCCCTCCCACCAGGACCCTAACACAACCCCCTCCCACCAGGACCCCAACACAACCCCCTCCCACCAGGACCCCAACACAACCCCCTCCCACCAGGACCCCCACACAACCCCCAGTGACCCCAACACAACCCTCCTCCCACCAGGACCCCAACACAACCCCCCTCCCACCTGGACCCCAACACAACCCCCTCCCACCAGGACCCCAACACAACCCCCCTCCCACCAGGACCCCAACACAACCCCCTCCCACCAGGACCCCAACACAACCCCCCAGTGACCCCAACACAACCCCCCTCCCACCAGGACCCCAACACAACCCCCCTCCCACTAGGACCCCAACACAACCCCCTCCCACCAGGACCCCAACACAACCCCCTCCCACCAGGACCCCAACACAACCCCCAGTGACCCCAACACAACCCTCCTCCCACCAGGACCCCAACACAACCCCCCTCCCACCAGGACCCCAACACAACCCCCCTCCCCCAGTAACCCCAACACAACCCCCCAGTGACCCCAACACAACCCCCTTCCACCAGGACCCCAACACAACCCCCTCCCACCAGGACCCCAACACAACCCCCCAGTGACCCCCAACACAACCCCCCCCACCAGTGACCCCAAAACAACCCCCCTCCCACCAGGACCCTAACACAAACCCCTCCCACCAGAACCCCAACACCCCCCCTCCCACCAGGACCCCAACATAACCCCCCCAGTGACCCCAACACAACCCCCCTCCCACCAGGACCCCAACACAACCCCCCCACCAGTGACCCCAACACAACCCCCCACCCTCCAGGACCCCAACACAACCCCCCTCCCACCAGGACCCCAACACAACCCCCCTCCCCCAGTGACCCCAACACAAACCCCCTCCCTCCAGGACCCCAACACAACCCCCCACCCTCCAGGACCCCAACACAACCCCCCTCCAGTGACCGCCAACACAACCGCCCATATCCAGCTGCTGTGGTATCAGGGTTATACAGTTACTATACATTATACACCACATGCTGCTATACTGTACAGTAACTTATATATCACATATCCAGCTGCTGTGTTATCAGGGTTATACAGTTACTATACATTATACACCACAGGCTGATTGCTATACTGTACATTAACTTATATATCACATATCCAGCTGCTGTGTTATCAGGGTATACAGTTACTATACATTATACACCACATGCTGCTATACTGTACATTAACTTATATATCACATATCCAGCTGCTGTGTTACCAGGGTTATACAGTTACTATACATTATACACCACATGCTGATTGCTATACTGTACAGTAACTTATATATCACATATCCCGCTGCTGTGTTATCAGGGTTATACAGCTACTATACATTATATACCACATGCTGCTATACTGCACAGTAACATATATCACATATCCAGCTGCTGTGTTATCAGGGTTATATAGTTACTATACATTATACACCACATGCTGATTGCTATACTGTACAGTAACTTATATATCACATATCCATCTGCTGTGTTATCAGGGTTATACAGTTACTATACATTATATACCACATACTGATTGCTATACTGTACAGTAACTTACATATCACATATCCAGCTGCTGCTGTGTGATCAGGGTTATACAGTTACTATACATTATATACCACATGCTGCTATACTATACAGTAACTTATATATCACATATCCAGCTGCTGTGTTATCAGGGTTATACAGTTACTATACATTATATACCACATACTGATTGCTATACTGTACAGTAACTTACATATCACATATCCAGCTGCTGCTGTGTGATCAGGGTTATACAGTTACTATACATTATATACCACATGCTGCTATACTATACAGTAACTTATATATCACATATCCAGCTGCTGTGTTATCAGGGTTATACAGTTACTATACATTATACACCACATGCTGCTATACTGTACAATAACTTATATATAACATATCCAGCTGCTGCTGTGTTATCAGGGTTATACAGTTACTATATATTATATACCACATGCTGCTATACTGTACAGTAACTTATATATCACATATCCAGCTGCTGTGTTATCAGGGTTATACAGTTACTATACATTATACACCACATGCTGCTATACTGTACAGTAATTTATATATCACATATCCAGCTGCTGTGTTATCAGGGTTATACAGTTACTATACATTATACACCACATGCTGCTATACTATACAGTAACTTATATATGACATATCCAGCTGCTGTGTTATCAGGGTTATACAGTTACTATACATTATATACCACATGCTGATTGCTATACTGTACAGTAACTTATATATCACATATCCAGCTGCTGCTGTGTTATCAGGGTTATACAGTTACTATACATTATATACCACAGTCTGCTATACTGTACAGTAACTTATATATCACATATCCAGCTGCTGTGTTATCAGGGTTATACAGTTACTATACATTATATACCACATGCTGATTGCTATACTGTACAGTAACTTATATATCACATATCCAGCTGCTGTGTTATCAGGGTTATACAGTTACTATACATAATATACAACATGCTGCTATGCTGTACAGTAACTTGTATATCACATATGCAGCTGCTGCTGTTATCAGGTTGTGCAGTTACTATACATTATATACCACATGCTGATTGCTATACTGTACAGTAACTTATATATCACATATCCAGCTGCTGTGTTATCAAGGTTATACAGTTACTATACATTATATACTACATGCTGCTATACTGTACAGTAACTTATATTTCACATATCTAGCTGCTGTGTTATCAGGGTTATACAGTTACTATATATTATATACTACATGCTGCTTTACTGTACAGTAACTTATATTTCACATATCCAGCTGCTGTGTTATCAGGGTTATACAATTACTATACATTACATACCACATGCTGATTGCTATACTGTACAGTAACTTATACTGTATATCACATATCTAGCTGCTGTGTTATCAGGGGTATACAGTTACTATACATTATACATCACATGCTGCTATACTATACAGTAACTTATATATCACATATGCAGCTGCTGTGTTATCAGGGTTATACAGTTACTATACATTATAAACCACATGCTTCTTTACTGTACAGTAACTTATATATCACATTTCCAGTTGATGTGTTATCAGGGTTATACAGTTATTATACAATACATACCACATGCTGCTATACTGTACATTAACTTATATATCACATACCCAGCTGCTGTGTTACCAGGGTTATACAGTTACTATACATTATACACCACATGCTGATTGCTATACTGTACAGTAACTTATATATTACATATCCAGCTGCTGTGTTATCAGGGTTATACAGTTACTATACATTATATACCACATACTGATTGCTATATTGTACAGTAACTTATATATCACATATCCAGCTGCTGCTGTGTGATCAGGGTTATACAGTTACTATACATTATATACCACATGCTGATTGCTATACTGTACAATAACTTATATATCACATATCCAGCTGCTGTGTTACCAGGGTTATACAGTTACTATACATTATACACCACATGCTGATTGCTATACTGTACAGTAATTTATATATCACATATCCAGCTGCTGTGTTATCAGGGTTATACAGTTACTATACATTATACACCACATGCTGCTATACTGTACAGTAACGTATATATCACATATCCAGCTGCTGCTGTGTTATCAGGGTTATGCAATTACTATACATTATACATTACATGCTGATTGCTATACTGTACAGTAACTTATATATCACACTAGAAAATGTACCCGGTGCTGCCCGGATATAAAGCGTCAGTGTGTTAATTAGATTTGTTCTAAGGTGCCCAGGAGGCCAAGCTAAAGGTATTGTTTCATCTAAGTTAATCAGTGGAATTAGTGTATACCTGTAGTGCATAGTTGGAGGGGTTCTGTATACCCACAATGTGCATAGTGCATAGTTGTGGGGGCTGTATACCGATAGTGTATAGTTGGGGGGGGGGTCCTGTATACCTGTAGTGTGCAGTTGGGGGGGGGGGGCTGTATACCTGTAGTGTATAGTTGAGGGAGGTCCTGTATACCTGCAGTGTACAGTTGGTGAAGGTCTTGTATACCTGTACTGTATAGTTCGGGGGTCCTGTATACCTGTAGTATATAGTTGGTGCTGTATACCTGTAATGTATAGTTGATGGAGGTCTTGTATACCTGTAGTTTATAGTTTGAGGGTCCTGGATACCTGTAGCGTATAATTGGTGGAGGTCTTGTATATCTGTAGTATATAGTTCGGGGGTTCTGTATACCTGTAGTGCATAGTTAGAGGTTCCTATATAACTGTAGTATAGAGTTGGTGAAGGTGCTGTATACCTGTAGTATAGAGTTGGTGTAGGTCCTGTATACCTGTAGTGTATAGTTTTGGGGTCCTGTATACCTGTAGTGTATAGTTTGGGGTCCTGTATACCTGTAGTATATAGTTGGTGGAGGTCCTGTATACCTGAAGTATATAGTTGGTGGAGGTCCTGTATACCTGTAGTGTATAGTTTTGGGGTCCTGTATACCTGTAGTGTAAAGTTTGGGGTCCTGTATACCTGTAGTATATAGTTGGTGGAGGTCCCGTGCACTTGTAGTGTATAGTTTTGGGGTCCTGTATACCTGTAGCGTCCTGTATACCTGCAGGGTCGTATTTACCATTAGGCACCCATGGTCTGGTGCGTAGGGTAGCACCTTGCAGAGGAGCAGTACCCTCCCGTTCAGACTTGCCAGAAAATCTTTGGTCAGGTCTTGTATAGCAGTGTTATCCAGTCACAGTATGGCGGTATTGGTCAGGTCTGGTATGGCAGTGTTATTCAGTCAGAGTGTGTCGGTATTGGTCATGTCTGGTATGGCAGTGTTATTCAGTCACAGTATGGTGGTATTGGTCAGGTCTGGTATGGCAGTGTTATCCAGCACAGTATGGCGGTATTGGTCAGGTCTGGTATAGTGGTGTTATCCAGTGACAGCATGGCGGTATTGGTCAGGTCTGGTATGGCAGTGTTATCCAGTCACAGTATGGCGGTATTGGTCAGGTCTGGTATGGTAGTGTTATCCAGTCACAGTATGGCGGTATTGGTCAGGTCTGATATGATGGTGTTATCCAGTCACAGTATGGTGGTATTGGTCAGGTCTGGTGTGGCAGTGTTATCCAGTCACAGTATGGCGGTATTGGTCAGGTCTGGTATGACAGTGTTATGCAGTCACAGTATAGCGGTATTGGTCAGGTCTGGTATGACAGTGTTATGCAGTCATAGTATGGCAGTATTGGTCAGGTCTGGTATGGCAGTGTTATCCAGTCACAGTATGGCGGTATTGGTCAGGTCTGATATGATGGTGTTATCCAGTCACAGTATGGTGGTATTGGTCAGGTCTGGTATGACAGTGTTATGCAGTCACAGTATAGCGGTATTGGTCAGGTCTGGTATGACAGTGTTATCCAGTCACAGTATGGCGGTATTGGTCAGGTCTGGTATGGCAGTGTTATCCAGTCACAGTATGGTGGCAGTGGCGTAGCCACCGTGGTCGCGGGGGTCGCCGCCGCGACCGGGCCCGCCACAAGGGGGGCCCGCGGGGCCCCCCGATCAATCACTCTTGTGACCGCAAGCATTCTTTTGCTTGCGGTCACAAGAGTCTGGCTCCGTCTTACCCCCGGCAGCGCGCGCATCCCAGAACTCCCTGCGCGCCTTGGGCCCTGACTTCCGGTTTCCGGCGCGCAGGGATCTCTGGGATGCGCGCGCTGCCGGGGATAAGACGCGACACCCCCGGCAGCCGCGCAGCAGCCGGGGACAGACCGAAGGCGAAGGAGTGAGGATCAACGTGGGAGCGCGATGTCAGGTGAGTTAAGTTTTTTTTTTTTTTATCAGCCTTTACGGGTGGGGGGAAAGGAGGGGGGCATCTATGAGGGTGGGGGGAAAGAGGGGGACATCTATGAGGGTGGGGGGAAAGGAGGGGGACATCTATGAGGGTGGGGGGAAAGAGGGGGGCATCTATGAGGGTGGGGGGAAAGGAGGGGGGCATCTATGAGGGTGGGGGGAAAGAGGGGGGGCATCTATGAGGGTGGGGGGAAAGGAGGGGGGCATCTATGAGGGTGGGGGGAAAGAGGGGGGCATCTATGAGGGTGGGGGAAAGGAGGGGGGCATCTATGAGGGTGGGGGGAAAGAGGGGGGCATCTATGAGGGTGGGGGGAAAGAGGGGGGCATCTATGAGGGTGGGGGGAAAGGAGGGGGGCATCTATGAGGGTGGGGGAAAGAGGGGGGCATCTATGAGGGTGGGGGGAAAGGAGGGGGGCATCTATGAGGGTGGGGGGGAAGGAGGGGGGCATCTATGAGGGTGGGGGGGAAGGAGGGGGGCATCTATGAGGGTGGGGGGGAAGGAGGGGGGCATCTATGAGGGTGGGGGGAAGGAGGGGGGCCATCTATGAGGGTGGGGGGAAGGAGGGGGGCCATCTATGAGGGTGGGGGGAAAGAGGGGGCCATCTATGAGGGTGGGGGGAAAGGAGGGGGGCATCTATGAGGGTGGGAGGGAAGGAAGGGGGCATCTATGAGGGTGGGGAGGAAGAGGGGGGCCATCTATGAGGGTGGGGGGGAAGAGGGGGGCCATCTATGAGGGTGGGGGGGAAGGAAGGGGGCATCTATGAGGGTGGGGAGGAAGAGGGGGGCCATCTATGAGGGTGGGGGGGAAAGAGGAGCCATCTATGAGGGTGGGGGGAAAGAGGGGCCATCTATGAGGGTGGGTGGGGGGAAGGGGACCATCTATAAAGGGGGGGAAAGGGGACCATCTATAAGGGAGGGGGGGAAAGGGGACCATCTATAAGGGAGGGGGGGGGGGGAAGGGGACCATCTATAAGGGAGGGGGGGGGGAAGGGGACCATCTATAAGGGAGGGGGGGGGAGAGGGGGCCATCTATAAGGGAGGGTGGGGGGAGAGGGGGCCATCCATAAGGGAGGGTGAGGAGAGATGGGGCCATCTATAAGGGAGGGGGTAGAGGGGGCCATCTATAAGGGAGGGGGTAGAGGAGGCCATCTATAAGGGAGGGGGTAGAGGGGGCCATCTATTTGGGGGGGGCAACATAGGGGGAGAGGGAATACACAGAGGGGGGCATATATTATTAGGGGGTCACATAGAGTCAGGGCTACCCACTAAATGAGGGTGTAAAGGGGACAATACAGATGTGCAGTGTGTATATAGATGAGGATGGTGCCAGAGTGTGGAGCCTAATATGTCTGTCTGGCAGATTCTGTGGATTTGTGGCTCGGAGAAGTTCTCATATCGGCCCAGGACGGATGGAGAAGAAGATGAAAAGGAAAGAACTCCGATCAGAAAAGACGTCCCCTGTGAGTCACCTGATATAACTGCACTGTAATGTATATGGTGTATAGAGCCTGTGTAGAGCTGGGGCCACCTCTATATGACTGGATGAGGTGATTTAGTGTACTGGATTTGGTCAGTAACAATATGGTGGTGATGGTAGTGGTTGTGGTGTGGCGGTAATGTTTCCTCCCTATATACTGGTATTACTGGTAATATTGGTCTCAGTATACAGGATTTGGTCGGTAACAGTATGGCGGTAATAGGTAATATCTGTCTTGGTGTGTGTGTGTGTATATATATATATATATATTGGTACCTTGGTTTAAGAGTAACTTCGTTTAAGAGCGTTTTGGTTTAAGAGCTCACAGTTTTTCAAAATTGTGACTTGGTTTAAGAGCATTGCTTTGGTTTAAGAACTTCCTGTATTGGGTGGGAGCGCGAGTGGAGAAGGGGCATGGCCTGCATAGCGGGGTCTACAGCACTGTACTCTAAACACCTTCCAAATCATAGCAGATCCCCTTCAGGCTGGGGCTTACATCAGGGGACAGGACTGTGGGGGGGGGTAATCTCTCCATAGCTGTAACCCCTCTCTCCCCGGACAGAGAGTGCTGCATGTATGTGCCCACATCTCCCTGCTCATTCCTTCATGCTCCCTGCAGTCTCTGTCCGCCCTTGTGTTTCCCATCCTCTCCATTACTGTACAGTACAGAATAATAAATATATTTGGGGTGTGGAACCAATTGTCTGCATTTACATGATTTCTTATAGGAAAATTTGCTTTGGTTTAAGAGTGGATTTGGATTACAAGCACGGTCCTGGAACGAATTATGCTCATAATCCAAGGCACCACTGTGTGTATATATATATATATATATATATATATATATACACACACACAACAATAGCATCACTTGGTCGTGAAAGGAGGGGGGGGGGCCCAAGTTGGCCTCTCGCACCAGGGCCCAGGAGACATTAGCTACGCCCCTGTATGGTGGTATTGGTCAGGTCTGGTATGACAGTGTTATGCAGTCACAGTATGGCGTCATTGATCAGGTCTGGTGTGGCAGTGTTACCCAGTCACAGTTTGCTATACCTGTAGTGCCCTGTATATACATGTACTGTACAGATGGAGTAGGGGGTCCTGTATATACATGTACTGTATAGATGGAGTAGGGGGTCCTGTATATACATGTACTGTATGGATGGAGTAGGGGGTCCTGTATATACATGTACTGTATAGATGCAGTAGGGGGTCCTGTATATACATATACTGTATAGTTGGAGTAGGGGGTCCTGTATATATATGTACTGTATAGATAGAGTAGGGGGTCCTGTATATACATGTACTGTATAGATGGAGTAGGGGGCCCTGTATATACATGTACTGTATGGATGGAGTAGGGGGTCCTGTATATACATGTACTGTATAGATGGAGTAGGGGGTCCTGTATATACATATACTGTATATATGGAGTAGGGGGTCCTGTATACATGTTCTGTATAGATGGAGTAGGGGGCCCTGTATACATGTACTGTATAGATGGAGTAGGGGGTCCTTTATACATGTACTGTATACATGGAGTAGGGCGTCCTGTATATACATGTCCTGTATAGATGGAGTAGGGGGTCCTGTATACATGTACTGTATAGATGGAGTAGGGGGCCCTGTATATACATGTATTGTATAGATGGAGTAGGAGGCCCTGTATATACATGTACTGTATAGATGGAGTAGGGGGTCCTGTATATACATGTACTGTATAGATGGAGTAGGGGCCCTGTATACCTGTACTGTATAGATGGAGTAGGGGGTCCTGTATACATGTACTGTATAGTTGGAGTAGGGGGTCCTGTATATACATGTATTGTATAGATGGAGTAGGGGCTCCTGTATATACATGTACTGTATAGATGGAGTAGGGGCTCCTGTATATACATGTACTGTATAGATGGAGTAGGGGGTCTACCAGTTATTACTGTGGATGTTGTGAGGCAGCTTCCCTAGCAACCATTGCTCCCTGTGACAATGAAAGCAGTAATCCTATTGGTTGCTAAGGCTCCAACTGCCGTGTCTGCTGCAGCTAATTATATCACCTGTGTGCAGTGAGGAGATTTTCCCATTCATCTCTATGGGGCGCCTCTCTTTCCCCTCCCCCTCCCCTCCTGTACATCTGGCGGGGACGGGACCTTCGCTAAAACCTTCCCGGGCACCCAATGTATCTGTGGGCCAAATTTGGGGTCAAACGGTTCAGGCGTTTGGAAGTCTATATGAGACAGACAGACAGACAGATAGCCTTTCATTTTTATGATATAGACTAGAAAATGTACCCGGCGCTGCCCGGGTATAAAGTGTCAGTGTGTTAATTAGATTTGTTCTAAGGTGCCCAGGAGGCCAAGCTAAAGGTATTGTTTCATCTGAGTTAATCAGTGGAATTAGTGTATACCTGTAGTGCATAGTTGGAGGGGTTCTGTATACCCACAATGTATAGTTTTTAGGGGTCTCGCATATCTGTAGTGCATAGTTGGGGGGCTGTATACCTATAGTGTATAGTTGAGGGAGGTCCTGTATACCTGCAGTGTACAGTTGGTGAAGGTCCTGTATACCTTTACTGTATAGTTCGGGGGTCCTGTATACCTGTAGTATATAGTTGGTGCTGTATACCTGTAATGTATAGTTGGTGGAGGTCTTGTATACCTGTAGTTTATAGTTTGAGGGTCCTGGATACCTGTAGTGTATAATTGGTGGAGGTCTTGTATACCTGTAGTAAATAGTTTGAGGGTCCTGTATAACTATAGTATAGAGTTGGTGGAGGTCCTGTATACCTGTAGTGTATAGTTTGGGGTCCTATATACCTGTAGTATATAGCTGGTGGAGTTCTGTATACCTATAGTATATTTGGGGTCCTGTATACTTGTAGTATAGAGTTGGTGAAGGTGCTGTATACCTGTATTATAGAGTTGGTGTAGGTCCTGTATACCTGTAGTGTATGGTTTTGAGGTCCTGTATACCTGTAATGTATAGTTTTGGGTCCTATATACCTGTAGTATATAGTTGGTGGAGTTCCTGTATACCTGTAGTGTATAGTTTTGGGGTCCTGTATACCTGTAGTGTATAGTTTGGGGTCCTGTATACCTGTACTATATAGTTGGTGGAGGTCCTGTATACCTGAAGTATATAGTTGGTGGAGGTCCTGTATACCTGTAGTATATAGTTTTGGGGTCCTGTATACCTGTAGTGTAAAGTTTGGGGTCCTGTATACCTGTAGTATATAGTTTTGTGGAGGTCCCGTGCACTTGTAGTGTATAGTTTTGGGGTCCTGTATGCCTGTAGTGTCCTGTATACCTGCAGGGTTGTATTTACCCGTATGGCAGTGTTATTCAGTCACAGTGTGTCGGTATTGGTCATGTCTGGTATGGGGGTGTTATCCAGTCACAGTATGGCGGTATTGGTCAGGTCTGGTGTGGCGGTGTTATCCAGTCACGGTATGGTGGTATTAGACAGGTCTGGTATAGCGGTGTTATCCAGTCACAGTATGGCAGTATTGGTCAGGTCTGATATGATGGTGTTATCCAGTCACAGTATGGTGGTATTGGTCAGGACTGGTGTGGCGGTGTTACCCAGTCACAGTTTGCCGGTATTGGTCAGGTCTGGTATGGCAGTGTTATCCAGTCACAGTATGGCGGTATTGGTCAGGTCTGGTATGACAGTGTTATCCAGCACAGTATGGTGGTATTGGTCAGGTCTGGTATGGCAGTGTTATCCAGTCACAGTATGGCGGTATTGGTCAGGTCTGGTATGACAGTGTTATCCAGCACAGTATAGCTGTATTGGTCAGGTCTGGTGTGGCGGTGTTATCCAGTCACAGTATGGCGGTATTGGTCAGGTCTGGTATGACAGTGTTATCCAGTCACAGTATGGCGGTATTGGTCACGTCTGGTGTGGCAGTGTTATCCAGTCACAGTATGGCGGTATTGTTCAGGTCTGGTATGGCAGTGTTATCCAGTCACAGTATGTTGGTATCAGGTCTGGTGTGGCAGTGTTATCCAGTCACAGTATGGCGGTATTGGTCAGGTCTGGTGTGGCGGTGTTACCCAGTCACAGTATGGCGGTATTGGTCAGGTCTGGTATGGAGGTGTTATCCAGTCACAGTATGGCGGTATTGGTCAGGTCTGGTGTAGCAGTGTTACCCAGTCACAGTTTGGTATACCTGTTGTGCCCTGTATATACATGTACTGTATGGATGGAGTAGGGGGTCCTGTATATATATGTACTGTATAGATGGAGTAGGGGGTCCTGTATATATATGTACTGTATAGATGGAGTAGGGGGTCCTGTATATACATGTACTGTATAGATGGAGTAGGGGGTCCTGTATATACATGTACTGTATAGATGGAGTAGGGGCTCCTGTATATACATGTACTGTATAGATGGAGTAGGGGGTCCTGTATATACATGTACTGTATAGATGGAGTAGGGGCTCCTGTATACATGTACTGTATAGATGGAGTAGGGGGTCCTGTATATACATGTACTCTATAGATGGAGTAGGGGGTCCTGTATATACATGTACTGTATAGATGGAGTAGGGGGTCCTGTATATACATGTACTGTATAGATGGAGTAGGGGGCCCTGTATATACATGTACTGTATAGATGGAGTAGGGGGTCCTGTATATACATGTACTGTATAGATGGAGTAGGGGGTCCTGTATACCTGTACTGTATAGATGGAGTAGGGGGTCTACCAGTTATTACTGTGGATGTTGTGAGGCAGCTTCCCTAGCAACCATTGCTCCCTGTGAAAATGAAAGCAGTAATCCTATTGGTTGCTAAGGCTCCAACTGCCGTGTCTGCTGCAGCTAATTATATCACCTGTGTTTGCAGTGAGGAGATTTTCCCATTCATCTCTATGGGGCGCCGCTCTTTCTCCTCCCCCTCCCCTCCTGTACATCTGGCGGGGACGGGACCTTCGCAATAACCTTCCCGGGCACCTAATGTATCTGTGTGCCAAATTTGGGGTCAAACGGTTCAGGCGTTTGGAAGTCTATAGAGGACAGACAGACAGACAGAAGGACAGACAGACAGACTTTGATTTTTATGATATAGATATCCAGCTGCTGTGTTATCAGGGTTATACAGTTACTATACATTATATACCACATGCTGCTATACTGTACAGTAACTTATAATATCACATATCCAGCTGCTGTGTTATCAGGGTTATACAGTTACTATACATTATACACCACATGCTGCTATACTGTACAGTAACTTATATATCACATATCCAGCTGCTGCTGTGTTATCAGGGTTATACAGTTACTATACATTATACACCACATGCTGCTATACTGTACAGTAACTTATAATATCACATATCCAGCTGCTGTGTTATCAGGGTTATGCAGTTACTATACATTATATACCACATGCTGCTATACTGTACAGTAACTTATAATATCACATATCCATCTGCTGTATTATCAGGGTTATACAGTTACTATACATTATACACCACATGCTGCTATACTGTACAGAAACTTATATATCACATATCCAGCTGCTGTGTTATCAGGGTTATACAGTTACTATACATTATATACCACATGCTGATTGCTATACTGTACAGTAACTTATATATTACATATCCAGCTGCTGTGTTATCAGGGTTATACAGTTACTATACATTATACACCACATGCTGCTATACTGTACAGTAACTTATATATCACATATCCAGCTGCTGTGTTATCAGGGTTATACAGTTACTATACATTATACACCACATGCTGATTGCTATACTGTACAGTAACTTATATATCACATATCCAGCTGCTGCTGTGTTATCAGGGTTATACAGTTACTATACATTATACACCACATGCTGCTATACTGTACAGTAACTTATATATCACATATCCAGCTGCTGTGTTATCAGGGTTATACAGTTACTATACATTATACACCACATGCTGCTATACTGTACAGTAACTTATATGTCAGCTGCTTCTCATTGTTTCATCTGTTTTACATGTTGTTTAGAATAATAATCAGTATATTTGGGGGTGGAACCAATTGTCTGCAGATCAGTGATTTCTTATGGGAAATTTGCTTTGGTGTAAGAGTGGATTTGGATTACAAGCGCCGTCCCGGAACGGATTATACTCCTAATCTTATCCACTGTAATAGAGGAGAGGAAGGACCCATATGTGTAATATGAGCTGAGACAGGAGCTCTCTATCCTCGTAACCCCCATCATCTGCTATCTATCCTCATAAGGAGGGGCAGTAAGGAGAGGGGCAGGAGGGGCAGTAAGAAAAGGGGAAGAGGGGCAGTAAGGAGAGGGGCAGGAGGGGCAGTAAGAAAAGGGGAAGAGGGGCAGTAAGGAGAGGGGCAGGAGGGGCAGTAAGGAGAGGGGCAGGAGGGACAGTAAGGAGAGGGGCAGGAGGGGCAGTAAGGAGAGGGGCAGGAGGGACAGTAAGGAGAGGGGCAGGAGGGGCAGTAAGGAGAGGGGCAGGAGGGACAGTAAGGAGAGGGGCAGGAGGGACAGTAAGGAGAGGGGCAGGAGGGACAGTAAGGAGAGGGGCAGAAGCGCAAGAGGAGCAGCTCTTCTCTATCACACACATATCTGCTCTTCTCCTTAAATCTACCAGCTGTCCTGGGCAGAGTTCACACCATGCGGCACCTATCACCCTTTGCCAACTGCAGAACTTAGCACCGACAACCAGAGAGACCTCCTGCAATAACCCGGAGCCAACAGCACTGACTGCAGGCCGACACTACTAGTTATCATCTTCATCAACTACTGCTGAACCAATAGTAATAACACATCATATCATCATCATCATCATCATCAACATCTACTGCAGAACCAATAGTAATAACACATCATCATCATCATCATCATCAACATCTACTGCTGAACCAATAGTAATAACACATCATATCATCATCATCATCATCATCATCATCATCAATTACTGCTGAACCAATAGTAATAACACATCATATCATCATCATCATCATCAAAATCTACTGCTGAACCAATAGTAATAACACATCATATCATTATCATCATCATTATCATCATCATCATCATCATCATCATCATCATCATCATCATCGATTACTGCTGAACCAATAGTAATAACACATCATATCATCATCATCATCATCATCAACATCTACTGCTGAACCAATAATAATAACACATCATATCATCATCATCATCATCATCAACATCTACTGCTGTACCAATACCAATAACACACCATATCATCATCATCATCATCATCATCATCAATTACTGCTGAACCAATAGTAATAACACATCATATCATCATCATCAATTACTGATAGTATCAATATTATTAAGCATGCTCATTTTTAACATTACAGCTCCTGCAGCTTTACAGGGGGGGGGGGGGGGGGGCATTGGAATAATACTAGTAACAACCATCATCCTCCTCCTCATCATCCTCAGCATGTCTGTAGAGTAACTATATCCTAATAATTACTGATGTCTCATTATCATCATCATCTCCTGATCAGCTATTATCTACTATAGGGGTGGCAGAGGATCCTGTGGAGCAGCAGGAGCTGCACTCCCCTCTCCTCTCCTCTCTTCTATCATCCTCCTCTTCTCTCTCCCCTCTCCTCTCTCTTCTCCCCTCCCCTCTGTTCCCTCCCCTCTCTTCTCTCCCTTCTCCGCTTCTCCCCTCTCTCTTCTCCCCTCCCCGTTCCTCTCTTCTCTCCCCTCCCCTCTCTCTTCTCCCCTCCCCTCTGTTCCCTCCCCGTTCTTCTCTCCCTTCTCCTCTCTTCTCCCCTCCCCTCTCCTGTCTCTTCTGCCCTCTCTCTTCTCCCCTCTCCTCCCTCTTCTCCTCTCCTCTCTCTTTTCCTCTCCCCTCTCTCTTCTCCCCTCTCCTCTCCTCTCTCTTCTCCCCTCTCCTCTCCCCGTTCCTCTCTCTTCTCCCCTTTCCTCTATTCTCCCTTGCCCTCTGTTCCCTCCCCGTTCTTCTCTCCCTTCTCCCTTTTCTCTTCTCCCCTCCCCGTTCCTTTCTCTTCTCTTCTCCCCTCCCCTCTTTCTTCTCCCTGTTCCTCTCTCTTCTCCCCTCTCCTCCCTCCTCTTCTCCCCTCTCCTCTCTCTTCTCCCCGTTCCTCTCTTCTCCCCTCTCCTCCCTCTTCTCCCCTCTCCTCTCCCCTCTCTCTTCTCCCCTCTCCTCTCTCTCCTCCCCTCTCTCTTCTCCCCTCTCCTCTCTCCTCCCCTCTCTCTTCTCCCCTAGCCTCTCTCTTCTCCCCTCTCCTCTCTCTTCTCCCCTCTCCTCTTCTCTTCTCCCCTCTTTTCTCTTCTCCTCTTTCCACTTCTCTTCTCTTCTTCCCTCTCTTCTCTTCTCCCCTCTCCTCTCTCTTCTCTTCTCTTCTCCCCTCTCTTCTCTTCTCCCCTCTCTTCTCTTCTCCCCTCTCCTCTCTTCTCCCCTCTCTCCTCTTCTCCCCTCCCCTCTCTCTTCTCCCCTCTCTTCTCTTCTCCCCTCTCTTCTCTTCTCCCCTCTCCTCTCTCTTCTCCCCTCTCCTCTCTCTTCTACCCTCCCCTCTTCTCCCCTTTCCTCTCTTCTCCCCTCTCCCCTCTGTTCCCTCCCCGTTCTTCTCTCCCTTCTCCTCTCTTCTCCCCTCCCCTCTCCTGTCTCTTCTCCCCTCTCCTCCCTCTTCTCCCCTCTCCTCTCTCCTCCCCTCTGTTCCCTCCCCGTTCTTCTCTCCCTTCTCCTCTCTTCTCCCCTCCCCTCTCCTGTCTCTTCTCCCCTCTCTCTTCTCCCCTCTCCTCCCTCTTCTCTCTTCTCCCCTCTCCTCTCTCTTCTCCCCGTTCCTCTCTTCTCCCCTCTCCTCCCTCTTCTCCCCTCTCCTCTCCCCTCTCTCTTCTCCCCTCTCCTCTCTCTCCTCCCCTCTCTCTTCTCCCCTAGCCTCTCTCTTCTCCCCTCTCCTCTCTCTTCTCCCCTCCCCGTTCTTCTCTCCCTTCTCCCCTCCCCTCCCCTCTTTTCTCCTATCTCCACGTTCCTCTCTCCTCCCCTCCCCCTTCTCCTCTCTTTTCCCCTCTCCACTTCTCTTCTCCCCTCTCTTCTCTTCTCCCCTCTCCTCTTCTCCCCTCTCTTCTCCTCTCTCCACTTCTCTTCTCCCCTCTCTTCTCTTCTCCCCTCTCCTCTCTCTTCTCTTCTCCCCTCTCTTCTCTTCTCCCCTCTCCTCTCTTCCCCTCTGTCTCCTCTTCTCCCCTCCCCTCTCTCTTCTCTTCTCCTCTCTCTTCTCTTCTCCCCTCTCTTCTCTTCTCCCCTCTCCTCTCTCTTCTCCCCGTTGCTCTCTCTTCTCCCCTCCCCTCTCTTCTCCCCTTTCCTCTCTCTTCTCCCCTCTCCTCTCCCCTCTGTTCCCTCCCCGTTCTTCTCTCCCTTCTCCTCTCTTCTCCCCTCCCCTCTCCTGTCTCTTCTCCCCTCTCTCTTCTCCCCTCTCCTCCCCTCTCCTCCCTCTTCTCCCCTCTCCTCTCTCTTCTCTCCTCCCCTCTGTTCCCTCCCCGTTCTTCTCTCCCTTCTCCTCTCTTCTCCCCTCTCCTGTCTCTTCTCCCCTCTCTCTTCTCCCCTCTCCTCTCTCCTCCCCTCTGTTCCCTCCCCGTTCTTCTCTCCCTTCTCCTCTCTTCTCCCCTCTCCTCTCCTGTCTCTTCTCCCCTCTCCTCCCTCTTCTCCCCTCTCCTCTCTCTTCTCCTCTCCCCTCTCTCTTCTCCCCTCTCCTCTCTCTTCTCCCCTCTCCTCTCCCCGTTCCTCTCTCTTCTCCCCTTTCCTCTATTCTCCCCTGCCCTCTGTTCCCTTCCCGTTCTTCTCTCCCTTCTCCCTTTTCTCTTCTCTTCTCCCCTCCCCTTTCCTCTCTCTTCTCCCCTCTCCTCTCACTTCTCCCCTCTCTCTTCTCCCCTCTCCTACCCTCTCTCTTCTCCCTGTTCCTCTCTCTTCTCACCTCTCCTCCCTTCTCTTCTCTCTTCTCCCCTCTCCTCTGTCTTCTCCCCTCTCCTCCCCTCTCCTCTCTCTTCTCCCCTCCCCTCTCTCTTCTCCCCTTTCCTCTCTCTTCTCCCCTCTCCTCTCTCTTCTCCCCTCCCCGTTCTTCTCTCCCTTCTCCCCTCCCCTCTCCTCTCTCCCCTGCTCTATCCCCTCTTTTCTCCTATCTCCCTGTTCCTCTCTCCTCTCCTCCCCCTTCTCCTCTCTTTTCCCCTCTCCACTTCTCCCCTCTCCTCTTCTCCTCTCTCCACTTCTCTTCTCCCCTCTCTTCTCTTCTCCCCTCTCTTCTCTTCTCCCCTCTCCTCTTCTCTTCTCCCCTCTCTTCTCTTCTCCCCTCTCTTCTCTTCTCCCCTCCCCTCTCTTCTCCCCTCCCCTCTCTTCTCTCTGCTCTTCTCCTCTCTCTTCTCCCCTCTCTTCTCTTCTCCCCTCTCTTCTCTTCTCCCCTCTCCTCTCTTCTCTTCTCTTCTCCCCTCTCTTCTCTTCTCCCCTCTCTTCTCTTCTCTTCTCCCCTCTCCTCTCTTCTCTTCTCTTCTCCCCTCTCTTCTCTTCTCCCCTCTCTTCTCTTCTCCCCTCCCCTCTCTTCTCTTCTCTTCTCTTCTCCCCTCTCTTCTCTTCTCCCCTCTCTTCTCTTCTCCCCTCTCCTCTCTTCTCCCCTCTCTTCTCTTCTCCCCTCTCCTCTTCTCCCCTCTCCTCTGTTTTCCTAGTGCTGCACAATCTGTCTGAAAAATGTTTCCAGGGATTTCTAGACCTTCTGTAGTTTCTGGGATGGACTCGCTGCCCCTGGGGGGGATAACTGCAGGTGAGGATATAGCTGCACCCTGATGGGTATAGAAGTGTGATGTCACCCAGATGTGCAGCTGTGACTCCTACATGTGAGGCTTCCATCAGGGCAGATACAGTCAGATCTGTCACTATGTGACCTGGTGACCTCAGTGTCTGCCCCAGATTACAGCACCTATAGATCTATACGGGACACACTGTGCAAAAGCTAGTGAACACCTCATGTGTGTAGTCAGTGTGTGCAATGATCGTGTGTAGTCAGTGTGTGCAATGCTCATGTGTGTAGTCAGTGTGTGCAATAATCGTGTGTAGTCAGTGTGTGCAACGCTCATGTGTGCAGTCAGTGTGTGCAATGCTCATGTGTGCAGTCAGTGTGTGCAATGCTCATGTGTGTAGTCAGTGTGTGCAATGCTCATGTGTGCAGTCAGTGTGTGCAATGCTCATGTGTGGAGTCAGTGTGTAGTCAGTGTGTGCAATGCTCATGTGTGTAGTCAGTGTGTGCAATGATCGTGTGTAGTCAGTGTGTGCAATGCTCATGTGTGTGGAGTCAGTGTGTGCAATGCTCATGTGTGTAGTCAGTGTGTGCAATGCTCATGTGTGTAGTCAGTGTGTGCAATGCTCATGTGTGTGGAGTCAGTGTGTGCAATGATCGTGTGTGGAGTCAGTGTGTGCAATGCTCATGTGTGTAGTCAGTGTGTAGTCAGTGTGTGCAATGCTCATATGTGCAGTCAGTGTGTGCAATGATCGTGTGTGTAGTCAGTGTGTGCAATGCTCATGTGTGTAGTCAGTGTGTGCAATGCTCATGTGTGTAGTCAGTGTGTAGTCAGTGTGTGCAATGCTCATGTGTGCAGTCAGTGTGTGCAATGCTCATGTGTGCAGTCAGTGTGTGCAATGCTCATGTGTGTAGTCAGTGTGTAGTCAGTGTGTAGTCAGTGTGTGCAATGCTCATGTGTGTAGTCAGTGTGTGCAATGCTCATGTGTGCAGTCAGTGTGTGCAATGCTCATGTGTGTAGTCAGTGTGTAGTCAGTGTGTGCAATGCTCATGTGTGCAGTCAGTGTGTGCAATGCTCATGTGTGTAGTCAGTGTGTGCAATGCTCATGTGTGTAGTCAGTGTGTGCAATGCTCATGTGTGTAGTCAGTGTGTGCAATGCTCATGTGTGTAGTCAGTGTGTCCAATGCTCATGTGTGCAGTCAGTGTGTGCAATGCTCATGTGTGTGCAGTGTCCCACCACGGGTGTTTCTTGTCTTTACACCCCTCGCAAAAGTCTGTACTTCAAAGTGGAAGTGGTAATGAAGTTGTACCTAAGTTTTGAGGTTTCTCCCACTAAGTGACAATCCAATCTTTATACAAACCGTCTCATTCAGACGAGAGATTCATTTGTTGATCCAAGTGTCCATCATCCAAAGGTCGTGCCCTGATAGGAGATAATTAACGTCCATCTGTGTTGGTGACGTCATATGAGCCCAGTGTCCGGCATTCAGAAGTGTTAACCCTTAGTGAACTCAAGTGCAATTAATGCTTGAAAATAGCCGAATGCAAAGGCCTGTACATAAAGGTTATTCCAACCTGAAGAGGTCGTATACAATATATCATCCAATACAGCCACCCTTCCCTTTGCTTCAAGGACCTCTCCAGGTCCAACATATAAAACATTTAATAAGTTCCAGGTTCTCTCCTTGATCCAAATAGATGTGTCCTCATCATCTCCGTCTTCATAAAATCACATCCAGAGCAGCAGCAAATCCCCATAGAAAACCTCTGCTGCTCTGGACAGTTCCTGACATGGACAGAGGTGGCAGCAGAGAGCACTGTGTCAGACTGGAGAGAATACACCACTTCCTGCAGGACATACAGCAGCTGATAAGTACTGGAACACTGGAGATATTTAAATAGAAGTAAATGACAAATCTGTATAACTTTTTGGTATCAGTTGATCTGAGAACGTTTTTTTTCCCCCCTCTGGAGTTTCCCTTTAAAGTTTTATCCAGAATTAGAAAAGACACGGCTACTTTCTACCAGACACAGCACCACTCTTGTCCTCAGTCTGGATCTGGTATTGCAGTTTAATTGAAGTGAATGGAGCTGTAATACCACACACAACCTGAGGACAGGGGTGGCGCTATTCATGGAAGAAAGCAGCTGTGTATTTTCTAATCCTGAATAACCCCCCTAATAATTCTGCCCCCCCCCCCCCGCAGTCATGTGACCCCCGCACGCTGCTCTTTACCTCCACTCCCGTGAGTCCTGTGTTTGTCTTAATCTCATCTCTCTTTGTAGCGGATGGAAATCCCCCCCCCCCCCCCCCCGGTGACGCCAAGGACGAGTCTGTGATAATTCTGGATGTTAATGTGAGAACCAAACGTCCGATCCCACCTGGCCGAGCCCGAAAACGACGGATGGGAACGCAGGGAGTGTGTGTGACATGTGACATGGCGCCATGGTAGAGACCTGCAGGATTAACCCCGACATGTGACCCCCGGAGATCGGAGCCGCCGAGGAATCACGACGAGACCCATAGAGAAACATTGTAATAAGAGTCAATGGGAAAGTTATATAGTGCAGAGAGTCCGCACATATAACAGTGCCAGCTGAACAGAACCCCCATAACAGTGCCAGCCACATGGAGCCCCCATAACAGTGCCAGCCACATGGAGCCCCCATAACAGTGCCAGCCACATGGAGCCCCCATAACAGTGCCAGCCGAACAGAACCCCCATAACAGTGCCAGCCACATGGAGCCCCCTTAACAGGGCCAACCATATACAGCCCCCATAACAGAACCCCCATAACAGTGCAGAAACACAGAGCCCCCATAACAGTGCGAGCCAAACAGATTCCTCCCATAACAGTGCCCGCCACATGGAGCCCCCATAACAGTGCCCGCCACATGGAGCCCCCTTAACAGGGCAGCCACATGGAGCCCCCATAACAGGGCCAACCATATACAGCCCCCATAACAGAACCCCCATAACAGTGCCAGCAACACAGAACCCCCATAACAGTGCCGGCAACACAGAGCTCCCATAACAGTGCCAGCCATATAAAGCCCCCATAACAGAACCCCCATAACAGTGCCCGCCACATGGAGCCCCATAAAAGTACCAGCCATATGAAGCCCCCATAACATTGCTGGCTGCACAGAACCCCCATAACAGTGCCAACCATATACAGCCCCCATAACAGTGCAAGCCAGAACAGTGCCCGCTACATGGATCCGCATAACAGTGCCCGCCAAACAGAGCAGAACCCCGATAGCAGTGCCCGCCACATGGAGACCCCATAACAGTACCAACCATATACAGCCCCCATAACAGTGCCAGAAACACAGAGCCCCCATAACAGTGCAAACCGAACAGATTCCCCCATAACAGTGCCAGCCACAAGGAGCCCCCATAACAGTGCGATCCCAACAGATCCCCTGTAACAGTGCGATCCCAACAGATCCCCCGTAACAGTGCGATCCCAACAGATCCCCTGTAACAGTGCGATCCCAACAGATCCCCCGTAACAGTGCCCACCACACAGAGCCCCTCTCTGCCGCCTCCATGTAGTTGTGGGGATTTTACTAACACTGAAAGTGAGCGGACAGCACAGGGTTAACGGGGGTCCTCAGTGGCTATCAATGCACAAACTATAAGAGAGTGTCCGGGGGTGGCATCAATCTGGGCATCCGGTTGTGTCCCTGATGTAAATCACACACACAGCGTTGCATGCAGCCCCCCTGCAACTTCCGCAGCCGCAGATACAAGACACAGATTGAGCCGCCGGACTGACTTGTAGCGGCTGATAACGTTTCAGCAATCACTTCATGGTTTTTTCCATTCGGACTGAGGTCGAGCTCTCTTATATTCAGATTTAAACTCTTCAGTTGGGGGGGGAGGGGGGGGTTGCGTCTTTGTGCGACTTTAACACAATAACTGGTAGGAGCTTTGCTGCACCTTCTTGTTTCTGTCTTTTCCGCTCACATTTGTCTCATGAACATTCGCCCCATTTGGTGGAATCTTTTGCTTTTAATGAACTGTGTGCACGGCTTTATTTTTGTACTCACACAGAGGCACGAAAGCCTTATAGTTACAGTCACTTACTTACAAAACTCAATGGATTATCCAGTCCTTGCTGGGTAATATTCATGAATAGAATACCATAGGATGGTGTGTCCCACAGCTCCTGCCCAACCCAACAGTATCACTATAGCCCATCCTAACCACAGCCGACCCCGTCCATGTACTGCACCAGTCTCTGGATTATAACACACCCCGAGGATCCTCATCCTAACCACAGCCGACCCCGTCCATGTACTGCACCAGCCTCTGGATTATAACACACCCCGAGGATCCTCATCCTAACCACAGCCGACCCCATCCATGTACTGCACCAGCCTCTGGATTATAAGACATCCCGAGGACCCTCATCCTTATCACAGCCGACCCCGTCCATGTACTGCACCAGCCTCTGGATTATAACACACCCCGAGGATCTTCATCCTTATCACAGCCGACCCCGTCCATGTACTGCACCAGCCTCTGGATTATAACACACCCCGAGGATCCTCATCCTAACCACAGCCGACCCCATCCATGTACTGCACCAGCCTCTGGATTATAACACACCCCGAGGATCTTCATCCTTATCACAGCCGACCCCGTCCATGTACTGCACCAGCCTCTGGATTATAACACACCCCGAGGATCCTCATCCTAACCACAGCCGACCCCGTCCATGTACTGCACCAGCCTCTGGATTATAACACACCCCGAGGATCCTCATCCTTATCACAGCCGACCCCATCCATGTACTGCACCAGCCTCTGAATTATAACACACCCCGAGGATCCTCATCCTTATCACAGCCGACCCCATCCATGTACTGCACCAGCCTCTGGATTATAACACACCCCGAGGATCCTCATCCTTATCACAGCTGACCCCATCCATGTACTGCACCAGCCTCTGGATTATAACACACCCCGAGGATCCTCATCCTAACCACAGCCGACCCCGTCCATGTACTGCACCAGCCTCTGGATTATAACACACCCCGAGGATCCTCATTCTAACCACAGCCGACCCCGTCCATGTACTGCACCAGCCTCTGGATTATAACACACCCCGAGGATCCTCATCCTAACCACAGCCGACCCCGTCCATGTACTGCACCAGCCTCTGGATTATAACACACCCCGAGGATCCTCATCCTAACCACAGCCGACCCCGTCCATGTACTGGACCAGCCTCTGGATTATAACACACCCCGAGGATCCTCATCCTAACCACAGCCGACCCAGTCCATGTACTGCACCAGCCTCTGGATTATAACACACCCCGAGGATCTTCATCCTAACCACAGCCGACCCCATCCATGTACTGCACCAGCCTCTGAATTATAACACACCCCGAGGATCCTCATCCTAACCACAGCCGACCCCATCCATGTACTGCACCAGCCTCTGGATTATAACACACCCCAAGGATCCTCATCCTAACCACAGCCGACCCCGTCCATGTACTGCACCAGCCTCTCGATTTTAAGACACCCCGAGGATCCTCATCCTAACCACAGCCGACCCCATCCATGTACTGCACCAGCCTCTGGATTATAACACACCCCAAGGATCCTCATCCTAACCACAGCCGACCCCGTCCATGTACTGCACCAGCCTCTGGATTATAACACACCCCAAGGATCCTCATCCTAACCACAGCCGACCCCGTCCATGTACTGCACCAGCCTCTGGATTATAAGACACCCCGAGGATCCTCATCCTAACCACAGCCGACCCCGTCCATGTACTGCACCAGCCTTTGGATTATAAGACACCCCAAGGACCCTCATCCTTATCACAGCCGACCCCATCCATGTACTGCACCAGCCTCTGGATTATAAGACACCCCGAGGACCCTCATCCTTATCACAGCCGACCCCGTCCATGTACTGCACCAGCCTCTGGATTATAACACATCCCGAGGATCCTCATCCTAACCACAGCCGACCCCATCCATGTACTGCACCAGCCTCTGGATTATAAGACACCCCGAGGATCTTCATCCTAATCACAGCCGACCCCATCCATGTACTGCACCAGCCTCTGGATTGTAAGACACCCCGAGGACCCTCATCCTTATCACAGACGACCCCGTCCATGTGTGGTGTCGTACCACAGGTGTTGCTATTGGTTACACCCTTTGTAAAAGCCTGTACTTTTCAGAGTAAGTGGTAATGTAGTAGTACCAGAGTTTTGCCACAATATGTCGTTATTGCAAGTATGTATACCCAGATATTGCACAGCTGTAGTACCCAAAGGGTAATTGTTTTGTTTATGTACCGCATGGGTCTGTATGCCAATGAGAGTTCTTTCTTCTTCTCACCTGTCATCTCTCTCTTTACTTCTCACATACGCACTCCTCACCCACTCACAGAACACCTGACATGCGCTGTAGGAAGGAAGTCACATGGGTAGAGGAAGTGTAGGGTTTTTTGCCTTTGGATTCTGTAGAGTAAGGACGCAAGCTAGAACTCTATCTACAGTGATCCAGTTGGGATCTGGCCCCTGCCAGGTCTCCAGTCTAGATGGACAGCACATGCAGCTAGACACAGTTTTCTCTTAGGCAATCATATTCCACACTATGCAGTGTTAAGCTTCCACAGGGATCAGGGATCATCTTAATGCACGCTGTGGACCAGAGCAACACAGTGCAGGAGAGTATCCAAAAACAAGTAAGGAACTGATCCGGATAGAGCAAAGTTTCTAGAAAGACTAGGAACTCTATCTTGCAGCATGGGTGTAAGCAGGAAACCCTCAGCATACCGCTCATCCCAGGTAACAAGGTCTGGGGCTTGTGTCACCCTCTAGGACGGGTCACCCGACACTGATAGGGCAATAGGTGGTGCAAAGACCAAAGAGTCAAAACACAGGCAGAAGTCTTCTCTCTCTACTCTCAGGTATTCTTCTATTTCTACTTACAAGTTCCGGCAGAGCACAGTACTACTTGGGTTGGGACTCTCTCGACATCCTCCTCTCTGCTCTTCTGATCCTCTCTTCTACTCCGCAGCACGCAACCTAGTCAGCACGACTGTACCACTCTCTCTACTGTCAGTGCAGATCTGACCTCTCAAGGATTAGGTAATTTATCAAGTGCAAAGTATTGTATCAAAGCAAAGCTGTATTATCTGCTGCCGACCTCACGTATCTTCACAGTAAACCAGATTCTATTTATGCTAAAGAGACTCTGTGATTCCTTGTCAAGCACCGACACAGCACACACACACTCCTTAGGTCATCTCCCCTTTCTGTGGGTGGAGGTGCCAATAGTCCGGGTGGGTCACTATTCCACTCCGGACCACCGTGATAAGTACCCAAGGGACCCAGCAACAACCCGGCAGGACACTGACCACCGGGGAACAAGGTATAGACGGCCCCTTAAAATAAAAGCTGGCGTGCCACCAAACCTGTGTGCCCAACTGGCACTGGCGTCAGGACAAATTACCCTCACTGGGCCTGGCTGTATCTCGGACAACCACCACAGGACTGGCGTCATGCTTAACCATCTGGCAAATGACCGGCTGTACCCTCCACACCGGGGGTCACCACACATGTACTGCACCAGTCTCTGCATTATGATGACACCCCCGGGGATCTTCATCCTAACCCCATCCGACCCCGTCCATGTACTGCACCAGTCTCTGCATTATGATGACACCCCCGGGGATCTTCATCCTAACCCCATCCGACCCCGTCCATGTGCTGCACCCCCAGGATCCTTATGAACCATAATCTGCTTTTCGGGAGGAATTTCTCCCCAGCCAATCATTGTTGTTGACATAAAGAGTGCACAATGTCTATGTAAGGGTCATGGCCCCTTTAAGAGAAGCATGTAACCTGTAATAGCAGCACCAGCCGCACCATCAGACGGCGTGACCCTGACACAGATAACGCAGATCTCCTCACTGCATTGTCTCAGCCACAGACAACCACTTGGTAACCACTTGATCGTCTCTGCTCGCTGGGGGAACGTTATGGATCAGTTAGCAATGGTTCAGCCAAATGTAGACGGGTTCACTTACTTCCTCCAACCCCACCGCACGCTCCAGATCTGGGGCTTTGACCCGGTCACCGGGCAGCCAGGTCTCAATACATGTCTCCCATAAAACAATCACACCTGATTCTCAGGCCTCAGCAGCTAAACTTAATCCGTATGCCATGTCCCACTGCGATCCCTGCTGGGCCTGTGGTCGGGCGTCATCTGACTTTGATATCTATGCTGTTCTGCGCTGATTTGCCCTATTTTATACTGTACCAGGTATGGCTGTGAGCAGGGAGGGAGGGAAGAGCTTATTCTTGTCCTGCCTCTCTACTGAGGAGCTTAGTATATTTAGGGCAGCCTTAGAGCTAGCCTCTTCTGTGAGAGGATGTGGTGAGGCAGCCTCTCTGCTGTGAGATGTGCAAGTATCTTTGGATCTTCTAGTTTAATCTATTGTTAAAAATAAATAAATAAAAGCATTATATAAGCCCTGCCCCATTTCTGTGTTCTGTCTTGGTGTAACTGTTACTAGAGACAGACTTCCTGTAACAACAAGCAATGGACAGCAGACACCAGGAATTACATAGGAGATTACATGGAGGGATAGGGATTGAAATGACAGCAACCATTTAAAGCACATAAATATATTAGATTACTATGTAAGGTACCGACACATGTGACAGCTGTGTCTTTCCGTCTTCCTACCCCTCCATACACAGGAACATTTGGCTTGTCCGTGAATTTACATGTTCTGAATGCAGACAGGACAGATAAGCCGCTGCCAGACATCTCACTCTCCTCCAGACTCCTCTGTCCCTTCAGCCTCCTCTGGATCTTACCTTTATGGGAGCAGAGCAGCTGTGAAATCAGAGACGACTGGGAGTTGAGTTTTTCAGTTTTATGAATAAAAATCTTTTTTGAAATTTTGATGTAAATAAAAAACAAATGAGAGAAACTCAAAAGTGTGAAGAGGAAATGGCCAGTGCTAGCAGGCGGCCGGAATACGATGCACGAGATGTCTGTATAGCATCCAAAGTGTGAACAACACCAGCACAACTGGGGGAGGAAGAGCAAAAAAGGATGGTGCAAGGGGGGGAGGGGAGGATGGGGACGCTCGGCAGAGACCATGATGACGTCCCTCTATGTCAGTACAATCTTTACCAGTGATTCTCATGGATCGGACTTCAGCATCTGCACCAGGACACAGACACAATCTATCCCAATAGAGGAGGATCCTACGGTCACAATCTCTTGGCCAGAACAGATATTGGTTACAATGAGCGTCTCTCTCTATGGAGGACCCGTCCTGTCCTGTGTTACACAGACAACCCATTGATATGTATAGACACTATAATTCTCAATTTCCCCAGTGGTGTCACTGACACAGAAGCAAGGAGGATACCGGGGAGCAGGAGGAGGCCAGAAAGATACTGGGGAGCAGGAGGAGGCCAGGAAGATACCGGGGAGCAGGAAGAGGCCAGAAAGATACTGGGGAGCAGGAGGAGGCCAGGAAGATACTGGGGAGCGGGCAGAGGCCAAGAAGATACCGGGGAGTGGGCAGAGGCCAGGAAGATACCGGGGAGCAGGAGGAGGCCAGAAACATACCGGGGAGCAGGAGGAGGCCAGGAAGATACCGGGGAGCAGGAAGAGGCCAGAAAGATACTGGGGAGCAGGAGGAGGCCAGGAAGATACCAGGGAGCGGGCAGAAGACAGGAAGATACTGGGGAGCTGGCAGAGGCCAAAAGATACCCGGGAGCAGGCAGAGGCCAGGAGAATACCGGGGAGCAGGAGGAGGCCAGAAAGATACTGGGGAGCAGGAGGAGGCCAGGAAGATACCGGGGAGCAGGAAGAGGCCAGAAAGATACTGGGGAGCAGGAGGAGGCCAGGAAGATACTGGGGAGCGGGCAGAGGCCAAGAAGATACCGGGGAGTGGGCAGAGGCCAGGAAGATACCGGGGAGCAGGAGGAGGCCAGAAACATACCGGGGAGCAGGAGGAGGCCAGGAAGATACCGGGGAGCAGGAAGAGGCCAGAAAGATACTGGGGAGCAGGAGGAGGCCAGGAAGATACCGGGGAGCGGGCAGAAGACAGGAAGATACTGGGGAGCTGGCAGAGGCCAAAAGATACCCGGGAGCAGGCAGAGGCCAGGAGAATACCGGGGAGCAGGCAGAGGCCAGAAAGATACTGGGGAGCGGGCAGAGCCCAGAAAGATACCAGGGAGTGGGCAGACGCCAGGAACATACCGGGGAGCGGGCAGAGGCCAGTATACCAGGGAGCAGGCAGAAGCCAAGAAGATACCGGGGAGTGGGCAGAAGCCAGGAAGATACCGGGGAGTGGGCAGAAGAGAGGAAGATACCAGGGAGCGGGCAGAGGCCAGGAAGATACCGGAGAGCAGGCAGAAGCCAGGAAGATACAGGGTAGCCGGCAGAAGCTATAAAGATACCGGGGAGCGGGCAGAAGCCAGGAAGATACCGGGGAGCAGGCAGAAGCCAGGAAGATACCGGGGAGCGGGCAGAAGAGAGGAAGATACCAGGGAGCGGGCAGAAATCAGGAAGATACCGGGGAACGGGCAGAGGCCAGTATACCGGGGAGCGGGCAGAAGCCAGGAAGATACCGGAGAGTGGGCAGAAGCTAGGAAGATACCGGGGAGCGGGCAGAAGCCAGGAAGATACCGGAGAGTGGGCAGAAGCTAGGAAGATACCGGGGAACGGGCAGAAGCCAGGATACCAGGTAGCGGGCAGAAGCCAGGAAGATACCGGGGAGTGGGCAGAAGAGAGGAAGATACCAGGGAGCGGGCAGGTGCCAGGAAAATACCGGAGAGCAGGCAGAAGACAGGAAGATACCGGGGAGTGGGCAGAAGAGAGGAAGATACCAGGGAGTGGGCAGAGGCCAGGAAGATACCGGAGAGCAGGCAGAAGCCAGGAAGATACAGGGTAGCCGGCAGAAGCTATAAAGATACCGGGGAGCGGGCAGAGGCCAGGAAGATACCGGAGAGTGGGCAGAAGCCAGTATACCGGGGAGCAGGCAGAAGCCAAGAAGATACCGGGGAGCGGGCAGAAACCAGAAAGATACCGGGGAGTGGGCAGAAGCCAGAAAGATACCGGGGAGCGGGCAGAAGCCAGGAAGATACCAGAGAGTGGGCAGAAGCCAGGAAGATACCGGGGAGCGTGCAGAGGCCAAGAAGATACCATGGAGTTGGCAGAAGAGAGAAACATACCGGGGAGCAGGCAGAGGCCAGGATACTGGGGATCAAGCCAGGAAGATGTTGGGGAGTGGGCAGAAGCCAGGAAGATACCGGGGAGCGGGCAGAAGAGAGGAAGATACCAGGGAGCGGGCAGAAATCAGGAAGATACCGGGGAACGGGCAGAGGCCAGTATACCGGGGAGCGGGCAGAAGCCAGGAGGATACCGGAGAGTGGGCAGAAGCTAGGAAGATACCGGGGAACGGGCAGAAGCCAGGAAGATACCAGAGAGTGGGCAGAAGCTAGGAAGATACCGGGGAACGGGCAGAAGCCAGGATACCAGGTAGCGGGCAGAAGCCAGGAAGATACCGGGGAGTGGGCAGAAGAGAGGAAGATACCGGGGAGCGGGCAGAAACCAGGAAGATACCGGGGAGCGGACAGAAGCCAGGAAGATACCGAGGAGTGGGCAGAAGAGAGGAAGATACCGGGGAGCGGGCAGAAACCAGGAAGATACCAGGGAGCGGACAGAAGCTGTCCTTGTCTTCCTGTTCCCTCCTGGTTATACGGAAGCAGCTGTTGGCATCACATATACGGCATCACATCGCTGTGGGATACAGTATCACCCCATGTATCACAATCCTTCACAATCTGTAAATATAATTTATTAGTCACGTTACATATATGTTGGGAGGATGGGTGGGAATAAGAGACAAAGGAGTGTAAATCTTCACAGGACGTCTTCACACCCAGGACAGGCTAATCGAACCTGACCATGTGGTCCGGGCTCAGAACACAACTACGAAGACATGGCATCTGACACAATGTCTAACCTCATAGTCGTCTTATTGTTTTACCTTCCAGACTTTTCTGGAGTTTCCAAGTATCTGAAGTTTTGTAGCTTATCCGCCACTTAGTCCTAGGCCCGGCCTGAAGCCCAGTAAGGTCCTAGGGAAATGCTGGGTAATTCTTTCCTTCTCCTGCTCAGTTTCTTCCTTCAGCTCTCAGAAGGGTCAAGGGTTAAGCTCCTCCCCTTCGCTAGAAGATTCTCTGAATGAATGTGTATGTATGCATATAAGTGTATATGTTAACCCTTTGCTCACAGCTGAACCTGGAAAAAACATAGTTACAGCATAAAACATGATGATATAACACAAAGCAGTAAAAAATATTCAACATAGAATAAGGAACTAAATAGCATTGAAGCAGCGGGCCCGGCGGGGATCCCACCAGGACGCCATCCTTACCTGGAACCAGTTCCCTGCAGAACATGTTTGCAGGTTTCCTCCTTAATTCATGGTAATGGGATTTGCTGCTGGATTCTTCCTCCTTATAGAGATTTAAAGTCTCTGCAAATCATTTCAGTCTCTAAAAACTCCGACCTGCAGATTTATTTTATGTCAACAACGAAAAAGCGAAGACGAACGCGTGTAATAAAAAACCGAAATAACCTCTAGTGGTTTCTGGCAAAGAAACCAGAATCGGGTCCTAAAATAAACGGTGGGGCAGGAGATAATGACGGCTTGTTTCCCTGGGATATGGACGCGGTTATATCGGGCGCAGGTGGGCGAGCGGCTCTGCTCCAGACTAAATCAGAAAGTGCGCCCGCTCCAGACTCGCCTCCCATTAACCCTTTCTGTAGTGAAGTGATAGATTAGTAACATTGTGACACAGCGGCCCCCCAGCCTCATATATTCCATAGGAGTGTAGGAAGGGTCAGCAGGGGAGGAAGCAGAGAAATCATATACAGCACCATTCTATTGCAGATATATTGGTAGTGGGGGAGACCCAGCTGGTTATGGAGTTCTACACACAAGGCTTCCTGGGAAAATTGCATGTCAGTACAGTAGTGCAAAGATTTAAACTGTTTCGGAGCTCCTGGCGTCACAATGAATGATAATCCTGGGAGTTCTGCATTCTGGTATATAGAACATCATCCGTGCATAGACCGTAATCACGGAATGGGTGAATGCCCCTTAACTCTTGTTTCAGTCCATCGCTCCAGCACTGAGATATAAGCTTTAGATTGGTCCCCTGACCAGCAATGCTCAAAGAGCAGGCACAGGGACCCCAGGAGATAGAACATTGCTGGGCTTCTTCAGCAACGGGGACGCCCCATGAGCTTTATCTCCCATTCTGCAGAAAGCTTTTATCTCAGCGCTGGAGTGATGGACTGCAATAAGAGTGATATCTCCTGACTCTCCTATCCAAAAAGTTGAACTCCCATCTGTTCTTCAGATCGATGTGGTGAGGCAACGGGCAGTCAGGTTTCTTTGTAGAATGCGGCGTACCGTGCCGGTCTGAAGGATCAGTGGGAGTTTGACTTTACAAGATCACTTTAAATGATTGATCTGGGCAGGACTGAGTGCAGAATGTGAGGGAGCAGGGACTGTAGGGGAATCCCTATCTGTTTTTCATGTATGACTGTAGATACGTGACCCCCCCCCCCCATAGAGTATAATGGTAAGATACAGGTCTAACGTTCAGACGCCGTCATTCTTTCCACTACTCGCCCGCCGCTCGTGTCGCCTGTGACTGAGCTGTGATTTCCTGTTTTTTTATACACACGACACCAGTGATAGAGGTGATTTCTCGGTTACCACAGATTCCCCTCTTCATCTTCCTCTTGGTGTTTTTCTTACCAGGATCTTTGATGTGAACAGATTGTCGCCATATTGGACAATCGGCCCGGAGGATGTTAAGGTTCGTGATATAAAGTGAATGATATAAAACTTGGGATGAGGGAGAATTAGGCTCCTGATCTCCAGCCGTCTGTGGCTGCAAACGTGCGCAGATCAGCGAGATGCGGCCATGGGATCAGATTAATTACACGGCCGCAGTGCACCAACTGTGCGGCCATTTAAATATATTACTATCGGCCGCACATCTGTTGACATCCACGAACGATGCGATCAGCGCAGGATCAGGTGTTTCCTCCTCTGCTGATCGCTCTCACGATTATCAGCCGAAGGAGACGTTCTAGGAAGGTTCGTTGCCGATAAGCGGACTGTATATTAGGGACCTGATACCTGGCAAACCAGACGGTCCAGTATGTGATGTGTACGGAGACTGAGGAAGAAGAAGAAAAATCACACAAGAAGCAGCCGACAGATTTCTGCCAACAGTAAAAAAGGAAACGTTTTACCAAAAGGAAATTGCACATTGTAGACGAGCGCATGTTGTCAGAGCCGAGGTCCAGCTCACATGGCAGCCACAGCGCACAACTACAGGAGACCCAGATGGTGGATGGAGACTTCACCCAATGCTTCATGGGAAAAATCTTGCAGATGATCTCACCTCCAGAAGGAACAAATACTGAGCCAATGTACCAATGTGTCAGCACCAATAACGGGTGCACGGGAGCCACACGGAGGGGGCGTGGCCTGAGATGCAGCACTGCGCGCAACAATTGCATCAAAACAGGGCATACAATTCTGCAAACATCTGCAAATGAAAGGTGTTGTTCAACAATTTTTTTTCTCTTTCAAATCAACTGGTGCCAGTAAGTGCCAGAGATTTGTAATTTACTTCTATTAAAAAACTGCAGTCTTCCAGTACTTATCAGCTGCTGTATGTCCTGCAGGAAGTCACTGGATATCGATAGACCCGGGGTGTGTGGCGAGTGCCGGATATCCATAGACTTGGGGTGTGCGGCGAGTGTTTGATATCCATAGACTTGGGGTGTGCGGCGAGTGTTTGATATCCATAGACTTGGGGTGTGCGGCGAGTGCTGGATATCCATAGACTTGGGGTGTGCGGCGAGTGCCGGATATCGATAGACCCGGGGTGTGCGGTGAGTGCCGGATATCGATAGACCCGGGGTGTGCGGCGAGTGACGGATATCGATAGACCCGGGGTGTGCGGTGAGTGCCGGATATCAATAGACCCGGGGTGTGCGGCGAGTGCCGGATATCGATAGACCCGGGGTGTGCGGCGAGTGCCGGATATCGATAGACCCGGGGTGTGCGGCGAGTGCCGGATATCGATAGACCCGGGGTGTGCGGCGAGTGCCGGATATCGATAGACCCGGGGTGTGCGGTGAGTGCCAGATATCCATAGCCCCGGGGTGTGCGGTGAGTGCCAGATATCCATAGCCCCGGGGTGTGCGGCGAGTGCCGGATATCCATAGACCCGGGGTGTGCGGTGAGTGCCAGATATCCATAGCCCCGGGGTGTGCGGGGAGTGCTGGATATCCATAGCCCCGGGGTGTGCGGGGAGTGCTGGATATCCATAGCCCCGGGGTGTGCGGCGAGTGCCGGATATCCATAGACCCGGGGTGTGCAGTGAGTGCCAGATATCCATAGCCCCGGGGTGTGCGGCGAGTGCCGGATATCCATAGACCCAGGGGGGAGACGCTGCGAGGGGTCTGTATTGTCACATACACAGCTCTAATGGGGACAGGGACCAATACGAGGGATGATTAATGTACAGCGATGCGGAATATGGTGTGGCTCTATAAAGAGATTATTATTAATGTGGCTCTCCGGATGTGTGATTGTCCCATTGATATTTTCTATGTGCAGCAGAATACACAGGTAGATTGTGACTGTGGTGGGATCTGGGGGGTTATGGATCCTCATTGATCACGGTGGCAGATTTATCTCGCAGACAGCAGCCAGACGAGAGACGGAGGAGATACGGCCAGTGTCCTATGTCTGGTGGCTACTGTGCTTATTCTGCTTATTTCTGGGCTGCAGCTACTGTGCGCACAGCAGGAGCCTTATCTGCCGGTGTCGTAATGCTGAGGTGTTAGCTAGAGCCGCCCGGCCGCAGTGGAGGAAGCAGGATGGAGGATCCGCCGCTCCCAACTTTGATGTTCACCTGAAGACATAAGAAAAGCAAAATGGTGCAAAGGAAGCGGCTTCCATCTAATCTGCTTATACAACATAAGGGGAGTGACGGAATACTGTAATCCCCCAAAAATAACAGTCTCTTCTACTCATTTTTGCTCCCAAAGATGCGCTGGGTATTATTTTCCATGAAGAAATCGTCACACTTATTGTTGAACAAGAAATGAATATTTATTATATGTAGAAATTATAGTAGTACAGTGGTACCTTGGATTATATATATATATATATATATATATATATATATATATATATATATATATATATATATATATATATATATATATATATATATATATACACACACACACAGTAGTACCTTGGTTTAAGAGTAACTTGGTTCAAGAGCGTTTTGGTTTAAGAGCTCACAGTTTTTCAAAATTGTGACTTGGTGTAAGAGCATTGCTTTGGTGTAAGAGCTCCCTGTACTGGGTGGGAGGGGGAGTGGGGGAGGGGCATGGTCTGCATAGCGGGGTCTACAGCCCTGTACTCTGACCCAGGAAGTCTCCCTCACCTTCCAAATCATAGCAGATCCACTTCAGGCTGGGGCTTACATCAGGGGACAGGACTGTGGGGGGGTAATCTCTCCATAGCTGTAACCCCTCTCTCCTCGGGCAGAGAGCGCTGCATGTATGTGCCCACATCTGCCCTGCTCATTCCTTCATGCTCCCTGCAGTCTCTGTCCGCCCTTGTGTTTCCCTTTCTCTCCATTACTGTACAGTAACTTATAATATCACAGATTCTGCTGTTTTTGAATGTTTGTTTCATCTGTTTTACATGTTATTCAGAATAATAAATCATTTTGGGGTGTGGAACCAATTGTCTGCATTTCTATGACTTCTTATGGGAAAATTTGCTTTGGTTTAAGAGTGAATTTGGATTACAAGCACAGTCCCGGAACGAATTATGCTCGTAATCCAAGGCACCACTGTATTATATATATATATACACACATACACAGTGGTGCGTTGGATTAGGAGCATAATACGTTCCAGGACGGCGCTTGTAATCTAAATCCACTCTTACACCAAAGCAAATTTTCCCATAAGAAATCATAGAAATGCAGACAATTGGTTCCACCCCCCAAATATACTGATTATTATTCTGAATAACATGTAGAAGAGATGGAACAATGAGAAACAGCAGAATCTGTGATATTATAAGTTACTGTGCAGTAATGGAGAGGATGGGAAACACAAGGGCGGACAGAGACTGCAGGGAGCATGAAGGAATGAGCAGGGAGATGTGGGCACATACATGCAGCACTCTCTGTCCGGGGAGAGAGGGGTTACAGCTATGGAGAGATTACCTCCACAGTCCTGTCCCCTGATGTAAGCCCCAGCCTGAAGTGGATCTGCTATGATTTGGAAGGTGATGGAGACTTCCTGGGTCAGAGTACAGGGCTGTAGACCCCGCTATGCAAACCATGCCCCTCCCCCACTCCCCCTCCCACCCAGTACAGGGAGCTCTTACACCAAAGCAATGCTCTTACACCAAGTCACTATTTTGAAAAACTGTGAGCTCTTACACCAAAGTTACCACTGTATATTATATAGATTATAGTAGTTGTCACCACAAACCAGCATAACTAAACGACCCACCACCTCCCTCTCCTTAGCGGCATGGTGGTGGTAGGTGGCAGCAGCGGGAGTCTTACTTTCGGGGGATGCACACCCTAAGTCTAGGGACCTCTAGCAACCACTGCACACCAACCCCACACCCTGGATCTATGGATATCCAGAGCAGGAGAGGTTTTCTATGGGGATTTGCTGCTGCTCTGGACAGTTCCCGACATGGACAGAGGTGGCAGCAGAGAGCACTGTCAGACTGGAGAGAACACACCACTTCCTGCAGGACACACAGCAGATGATAAGTACTGGAGAAGGAGAGAAGGAGGGGACAGGAGGTACTGGAGAAGGATAGGACAGGGGAGCGTGGAGGAGGAGAGCAGGAGGGGACAGGGGAGCCTGGAGGAGGAGAGCAGGAGGAGACAGGGGAGCCTGGAGGAGGAGAGCAGGAGGAGACAGGGGAGCCTGGAGGAGGAGAGCAGGAGGAGACAGGGGAGCCTGGAGAGCAGGAGGGGACGGGTGAGCCTGTAGGAGGAGAGCAGGAGGGGACGGGGGAGCCTGGAGGAGAGCAGGAGGGGACAGGGGAGCCTGGAGGAGAGCAGGAGGGGACAGGGGAGCCTGGAGGAGAGCGGGAGGGGACAGGGGAGCCTGGAGGAGAGCAGGAGGGGACAGGGGAGCCTGGAGGAGAGCAGGAGGGGACAGGGGAGCCTGGAGGAGAGCAGGAGGGGACAGGGGAGCCTGGAGGAGAGCAGGAGGGGACGGGTGAGCCTGTAGGAGGAGAGCAGGAGGGGACAGGGGAGCCTGGAGGAGGGGAGCCTGGAGGAGGAGAGCAGGAGGGGACGGGGGAGCCTGGAGGAGAGCAGGAGGGGACAGGGGAGCCTGGAGGAGAGCAGGAGGAGACAGGGGAGCCTGGAGAAGGAGGGGACGGGGGAGCGTGGAGGAGGAGAGCAGGAGGGGACAGGGGAGCCTGAAGGAGAGCAGGAGGAGACAGGGGAGCCTGGAGAAGGAGAGCAGGAGGGGACAGGGGAGCCTGGAGGAGGAGAGCAGGGGGGGACGGGAGAGCCTGTAGGAGGAGAGCAGGAGGGGACGGGGGAGCCTGGAGGAGAGCAGGAGGGGACAGGGGAGCCTGGAGGAGAGCAGGAGGGGACAGGGGAGCCTGGAGGAGAGCAGGAGGGGACAGGGGAGCCTGGAGGAGAGCAGGAGGGGACAGGGGAGCCTGGAGGAGAGCAGGAGGGGACAGGGGAGCCTGGAGGAGAGCAGGAGGGGACAGGGGAGCCTGGAGGAGAGCAGGAGGGGACGGGTGAGCCTGTAGGAGGAGAGCAGGAGGGGACAGGGGAGCCTGGAGGAGGGGAGCCTGGAGGAGGAGAGCAGGAGGGGACGGGGGAGCCTGGAGGAGAGCAGGAGGGGACAGGGGAGCCTGGAGGAGAGCAGGAGGAGACAGGGGAGCCTGGAGAAGGAGGGGACGGGGGAGCGTGGAGGAGGAGAGCAGGAGGGGACAGGGGAGCCTGAAGGAGAGCAGGAGGAGACAGGGGAGCCTGGAGAAGGAGAGCAGGAGGGGACAGGGGAGCCTGGAGGAGGAGAGCAGGGGGGGACGGGAGAGCCTGGAGAAGGAGAGGACAGGGGAGCCTGAAGGAGCAGGAGGGGACAGGGGAGCCTGGAGGAGGGGAGCAGGAGGGGACAGGGGAGCCTGGAGAAGGAGCAGGAGGGGATATGGGAGCCTGGAGAAGGAGCAGGAGGGGATATGGGAGCCTGGAGAAGGAGCAGGAGGGGATATGGGAGATTGGGAGAAGGAGCAGGAGGGGACATGGGAGCCTGGAGAAGGAGAAGGAGGGGACAGGGGAGCCCGGAGAAGGAGCAGGAGCCTGAAAGGGAAGAAAAATGGCAGAAGGGGTTTTAGAGTGGATGGGGCAAATAACTTATTTATTGAACATGGTTTAGGCTGGAAACAGTTGTGGAACGGCTACTGCAATGTTTGTGCCAAAACCAGACGTGGATTCAAATGGGATGGGGGGGGGGGTGAGGAGAGGACTTTTTTTTTTTCTGTTGGATTCACTGCTGACTTTGGTACACAAACTTTTTTTTTTTGGGGGGGGGGGGGGGGGGGGGGGGGCTGTTTTTACAACATTTGGTGATCCTGTGGTCTCCACTTATTTAGTTCATGCTATTTAGTCCATTGTGTTAAAAAAAAATTTTAAAACAACTTTGCCCCAAAATTAAGAAAAAAACAAAAATCTAAATAAACTATTGCTTCTTGAGCATTTGGCTAAGATCAGGTGTAGTATCTGTTTTTATCAGTTTAATATTGGACACGTCCCAGATCTGGGACCATGGGAGAGCTGGCCGTGTCCTCTCCAGGCGATGACCGGGTATTGCAGTGCTTCCAGGTTCATTACCAAAAAAAAAACAAAAAACAAAAAAAAAAAACACTAAATAAACTAAAGAGCCGGCAGTGACAGCAGATAAAACCCACAAACCACAAACTTAAATCATGAAAAAATTTATTTTAGTTACATATACATATATATAATGTTAAAAGATTTCCATCCATAGTGTTTGAGCTTCTTGTAAGGTGAGGTGTAACGCCTGGCTGTCGCCTCTCTGGCGGATAGGATTAGGGCCCTATTCCACCGGACGATTATCGTTAGCATAATTGTTAACGATTAACGATCTCAAACGACCGCTATTGCGAAAGACCTAAAAACGTTCACTCATTTCCATGGAACGATAATCGTTACTTATGATCGTAATTGCGATCGTTTCTTCTTCCGTATTTATTCGCTATTGCGTTCGTATCTATTGCGAACGACCGAACGATGTCTTATTCAATGCGAACGATTTGCGAACGAGCAACGATAAAAATAGGTCCAGGTCTTATAAAGCGATCAACAATTTCTCGTTCGGTCGTTAATCGTTAACTGCATTTCAACCGAACGATTATCGTTTAGATTCGAACGATTTAACGATAATCTGAACGATAATCGTCCGGTGGAATAGGGCCCTTAGTGTTCTGCGCTACCGGGAAACATTTCTATTTACAGGAAAATCGCCCTTTTTTACTCTTATGATACAGGAATCGCTTAGAATTCCACATTTACATTCTCAGTAAAAAAAATGATGATGCGCCTCGTGCGCTGTGAAATCTGTATAATTTATGTACAAACATCCGACACGTAACATGAATTGACCTTTCTGTGAACATCAAAAACACACAACTAAAACATGAAAAAGGCATAAAAAAATATTCAATCACCGACGACGACATTTGGTCTCATTTTGCAGCTTAATATGTCGGACGCTTCCGCACAGTGATTTGTAGACGTGTTTCTGTAGAGTTCAAAGTTAAAATAACCGGCGGCAGAAAAGCCTAAAACATAAAATTTCTGCGTCCGGAGGAGACGGGTGACAACATTGCAATGGTGACCGCGATCGGATATGATCTCCCAATATAGTGAATGCTGGAGGTTCCATATAAAGGGAAGCTCATTGAAAACCCATCCAAAACGATATCGGTTTCCCCTTAAAGTAATCACACTTTTTTGATGCAGTTTCCTGAGCCAGGAGTAAATTCATATCGATTGGGAAATATAAAAGAAAAACTTTTACTTCTCCATATGGCTGGATCCTATTCTGGCTCTGAAAAAACAAAACGGGGGTTTAGAGATCCAGGCCCCAGATGCAGGACCTGTGTTATCATGGCGGATGACGCAGCTCTGCTGGTTTAAGGGGTTGTCCAGGATTAGGGACAAGAGTCTGCCACTGGCTGTGTCCTAAGAGATTAGGAGCACAATGGTGTCTGAGGATCTCCTTATCCTGGACAATCACTAACTTGGGTCACATCGATGATATAATCCAATGGACTCCGCTCTAAGTGATCAGCTAATCCTGATACTTAGTGGGAGGTCACATGTTGCATTGAAAGGAATGGATATCTAGAAAATTTAGCAACAATTTAGTCTGCCGTGTGTGAACAGTCCCGTACCAAGGCCTGCCCGAGCTCGTACCGTACCGCTCTTATCAGTGGAGTGTTGGACCAGTCTCTATGATTTAATGTCTTTTGATAAGTTAAAAATAAAGTCCGACACTGGCGCCATCAGATGTGATGTCGGGCGTCCAGCCATTGACGAGCCGGTGGGTTCAGGATTGGATGATGCGGTGTGCGATATGTCAGAACCAGATACGTCCAAACCTTAACAGAAATACATATTTGTTCAACAGGCGTAAAATATTGCACAGGTTTCTCATCTATACAGGTGAAGGGAAGAACGACCGAGCGGTCAGAATCAACGGCCGCCCTCACCTGCTTGATCAAACATTAAAAAAAAAAAAAGCGCCTTGTTCTGATAATACTGAATGACAAACATGTCCGCTGAACGTCTTCGTCCGCCGTATGGCAATGGTGAACATTTGGCAATAGTGAAGGCAAGTAGGAGTTCTATACATGCTGGGTCTGGAGACGATGGTCGGCGGACTGTAACATTTAATGCTCGTGACCGTCTGGTTTAAAAAAAAAATAAAAAATAAAAAAAATAAAGTCACAGTGATGGTCACACGGTGGTGGAGTAAGACTCTGTTCTCTTTGCCGCCATTGCTTTGGGGACCACTCCGTTAGAATCCGTCATGATGGTCAGATCTTCCGGGTCACTGTCGCTGCTGTCCAGATCTGACGGGACCAGGACCATCTTCCCATGCTGTTTGGCCAGGCCGTAGTGAACGCCTGCCGACGGCAGAGAGCCGGTTGCAAAGTCTTCATCGGAGGAATGGAAGGACACGTCGTCTCCGATCATGTGACTGACGATATGGATGCCGTCAAAAGTGCGTTGGTCTGGGAGGCCCCTCTGACTTTGTAGACACTGAATCTGTTGGGCAGAAAGGAGAGTGTAAATGGAAAAATTTTTATGTCTCTGTAAGAAGAGTTGCTGACGTTCATGCTGAGGATGGTGGTGGTCGTATGGCTGTAAGGGCTGAGGGACATGACACAATGAGTGACACACGGCATGTAACATGCACGCTCAGCAGGTATTCGGCCGGCGTCACACTCACAACATGCACAGGGGACATTTGGTGGCATTCCCAGCGGCTCACACCAATCCTGAGTGACACACGCTGTGTACATGGCCATGACTAATAACTATATATGACCGGGGAAAAGCCAAGCCCAGATCACAGCCGCTTCAGCCTTACCTGCCGCTGACTGATCCTGCGAGTCAGACATGTGTGGAAACAGGGGAGATAAAGATTGTGCAGATTGTACGACAGAAAACAAATCACAACAACAAAGTCATACAGACCCCAAGAGAAAGTGTCATGGAGGCTGCTTTATGGTGCTAAGCAAGTTTGTGTCCATCCCTTTATCTAGTTCACTTAGTGCTCCTACTAAACAGGGGAGGAGGAGGAGAGGGGGACAGGGGAGAGCGGAGGAGGAGGAGCGGGGGACAGGGGAGAACGGAGGAGGAAGAGAGGGGGACAGGGGAGAGTGGAGGAGGAGGAGCAGGGGACAGGGGAGAACGGAGGAGGAGGAGAGGGGGACAGGGGAGAGCGGAGGAGGAGGAGCGGGGGACAGGGGAGAGCGGAGGAGGAAGAGAGGGGGACAGGGGAGAGCGGAGGAGGAGGAGCAGGGGACAGGGGAGAGCGGAGGAGGACAGGGGAGAGCGGGGGAGGAAGAGAGGGGGACAGGGGAGAGCGGAGGAGGAAGAGAGGGGGACAGGGGAGAGCGGAGGAGGAGGAGCGGGGGACAGGGGAGAGCGGAGGAGGAGGAGCGGGGGACAGGGGAGAGCGGAGGAGGAGGAGCGGGGGACAGGGGAGAGCGGAGGAGGAGGAGCAGGGGACAGGGGAGAGCGGAGGAGGACAGGGGAGAGAGCGGAGGAGCGGGGGAAAGGGGAGAGCGGAGGAGGAAAAGAGGGGGACAGGGGAGAGCGGAGGAGGACAGGGGAGAGAGCGGAGAAGCTGGGGAAAGGGGAGAGCGGAGGAGGAAAAGAGGGGGACAGGGGAGAGCGGAGGAGGAAAAGAGGGGGACAGGGGAGAGCGGAGGAGGAAAAGAGGGGGACAGGGGAGAGCGGAGGAGGAAGAGAGGGGGACAGGGGAGAGCGGAGGAGGAGGAGAGGGGGACAGGGGAGAGCTGAGGAGGAAGAGAGGGGGACAGGGGAGAGCTGAGGAGGAAGAGAGGGGGACAGGGGAGAGCGGAGGAGGAAGAGAGGGGGACAGGGGAGAGCGGAGGAGGAAGAGAGGGGGACAGGGGAGAGCGGAGGAGGAGGAGAGGGGGACAGGGGAGAGCTGAGGAGGAAGAGAGGGGGACAGGGGAGAGCGGAGGAGGAAGAGAGGGGGACAGGGGAGAGCGGAGGAGGAGGAGAGGGGGACAGGGGAGAGCGGAGGAGGAAGAGAGGGGGACAGGGGAGAGCGGAGGAGGAAGAGAGGGGGACAGGGGAGAGCTGAGGAGGAAGAGAGGGGGACAGGGGAGAGCTGAGGAGGAAGAGAGGGGGACAGGGGAGAGCGGAGGAGGAGGAGAGGGGGACAGGGGAGAGCGGAGGGGGACAGGGGAGAGCGGAGGGGGACAGGGGAGAGCGGAGGGGGACAGGGGAGAGCGGAGGGGGACAGGGGAGAGCGGAGGAGGACAGGGGAGAGCGGAGGAGGACAGGGGAGAGCGGAGGAGGACAGGGGAGAGCGGAGGAGGACAGGGGAGAGCGGAGGAGGACAGGGGAGAGCGGAGGAGGACAGGGGAGAGCGGAGGAGGACAGGGGAGAGCGGAGGAGGACAGGGGAGAGCGGAGGAGGACAGGGGAGAGCGGAGGAGGACAGGGGAGAGCGGAGGAGGACAGGGGAGAGCGGAGGAGGACAGGGGAGAGCGGAGGAGGACAGGGGAGAGCGGAGGAGGACAGGGGAGAGCGGAGGAGGACAGGGGAGAGCGGAGGAGGACAGGGGAGAGCGGAGGAGGACAGGGGAGAGAGCGGAGGAGGACAGGGGAGAGCGGAGGAGGACAGGGGAGAGCGGAGGAGGACAGGGGAGAGCGGAGGAGGACAGGGGAGAGCGGAGGAGGACAGGGGAGAGCGGAGGAGGACAGGGGAGAGCGGAGGAGGACAGGGGAGAGCGGAGGAGGACAGGGGAGAGCGGAGGAGGACAGGGGAGAGCGGAGGAGGACAGGGGAGAGCGGAGGAGGACAGGGGAGAGCGGAGGAGGACAGGGGAGAGCGGAGGAGGACAGGGGAGAGCGGAGGAGGACAGGGGAGAGCGAAGGAGGACAGGGGAGAGCGAAGGAGGACAGGGGAGAGCGAAGGAGGACAGGGGAGAGCGAAGGAGGACAGGGGAGAGCGAAGGAGGACAGGGGAGAGCGAAGGAGGACAGGGGAGAGCGAAGGAGGACAGGGGAGAGCGAAGGAGGACAGGGGAGAGCGAAGGAGGACAGGGGAGAGCGGAGGAGGACAGGGGAGAGCAGAGGAGGAAGAGAGGGGGACAGGGGAGAGCGGAGGAGGAGGAGAGGGGGACAGGGGAGAGCAGAGGAGGAGAGGGGGACAGGGGAGAGCGGAGGAGGAAGAGAGGGGGACAGGGGAGAGCGGAGGAGGAGGAGAGGGGGACAGGGGAGAGCAGAGGAGGAGAGGGGGACAGGGGAGAGCGGAGGAGGAGAAGGGGAGAGCGGAGGAGGAGGAGAGGGGGATAGGGGAGAGCGGAGGAGGACAGGGGAGAGCGGAGGAGGAGAGGGGGACAGGGGAGAGCGGAGGAGGAGGAGAGGGGGACAGGGGAGAGCGGAGGTGGGAGAGAGGGGGTCAGAGGAGGAGAGGAGGAGGAGGGAGGACAGAGGAGCCCGGAGGAGGAGGAGAGGGGGACAGGGGAGAGCGGAGGAGGAGGAAGAGAGGGGGACAGAGGACCCCGGAGGAGGAGAGGGGGACAGAGAAGCACAGAAGAGGATAGAGGGACCGAGAACCCCAGGGAGGGAAGCGGCGGGGGGGGGGGGGGGGGGGGGTTATGGGGGGCAGAGGAACCTGTTTTTTAACTTCAACAGTCTAATCATTAAAAAAAAAACGCACTGAAATATTTTTGATAATGATCACTTAGATACTCAAAAGAAACCTAAAAGAAGCACGATGGAAAGCTTCAAGATATATATATTTCCTAAGATGATAAGTACATAATATATGGCCGCACCAGATGGAGTGAAGAGGGGTGTGTGTGTGTGTACACATTACATACATTATACATAACCCGATAGCTCTTGCACCTCAGGTGGGGAATAGGGAATAAGCAGCGATGGGTGTATCATGATACATAGTGGAGCAGACGATAAGCAGTATATACCACCCCACCGCAGTATATACCACCCCACCGCAGTATATACCACCCCACCGCAGTATATACCACCCCACCGCAGTATATACCACCCCACCGCAGTATATACCACCCCACCGCAGTATATACCACCCCACCGCAGTATATACCACCCCACCGCAGTATATACCACCCCACCGCAGTATATACCACCCCACCGCAGTATATACCACCCCACCGCAGTATATACCACCCCACCGCAGTATATACCACCCCACCGCAGTATATACCACCCCACCGCAGTATATACCACCCCACCGCAGTATATACCACCCCACCGCAGTATATACCACCCCACCGCAGTATATGCCACCCCACCGCAGTATATACCACCCCACCACAGTATATACCACCCCACCACAGTATATACCACCCCACCGCAGTATATACCACCCCACCGCAGTATATACCACCCCACCATGCAGGGAGACAAGAGTGGAGGACTCGGTAGCTGCTTTCACTTTCCTCCATGATGGCGGCTCCCTGCTCATACAACACACTCTTATTTCTCAGAAGTCAGGAGACCAGCGAGCTGTGAAGGTGACGTGTGGTCGGGGGCGTCTCACACCGGACAGTCTCTCACCGAGGAACTGACCCTCACAAGTGAAGAAAAGAACTGTCAGTAATAAGAGAGAAGCCGTAGACTATCTCCCCGAAAAAACACAGGACTCTTCAGGTCCCGTTCACATGCGGCATACACTCTGCAGATTGTACTGGACTGTATGAAGTCTCCAGCGTTCATACTACATGTGACAACTTCAGCACAGAGGATTCTGGGAAATCCTGGTGAATAGTGGTCACATGATCTGGGGCTGAGTGGTGTCAGAGTTGCAGACTCACTTATCACGGGGGACACAATCTCTTTGCACCAATAAGCGGTCTTGGCCGGTGCCCTTGTCTGCGGTGGCAGGATGCACATGGCCGCCCGGCTATCTGCTGATCTCTGGGGCCGCTCCTGTAATCTAGGTGGCGCAGGCTGATCTTGCGACATCGAGCAGGAAGCAGCTAAGAAACCACCAGAACCATAAAAACAGGACGAGGCCAAAGCTGATAAATCATTGGATTTCAATGGTTCGCAGGAAAAGGGTAAAACACGAGATTTATTATGGTGTAAGCACAAAAACAGACACCTAGGTGCGAGGATGAGAACGGTTACTGCAAACTACAACTCCCAGCATGCACCGACATCTTTTGGAGCTACAGCTTATAACAGGGATGGGAACCTCCAGCTGGTACAAAACTACAACTCCCATCATGGCCGGAGGGCCACCCCTGTCCTATGTCTTGTCTGGAAACAGGTGTCTTTTCTAATCCTTGATAACATCTCTGAGTAAAGGTTGCAGCGCCACCACAGGACAAGTGAAGTATTACACAAGATTTATTCATGTCCACGTAATGACACACCAGAGAAAGAGATGAGGTTCCTGAACAAAGCCCCTACCCCAGAATCCCCTACTAAATTATAGGAAAACAGGGTCACTAAGCTGGACATCCCCTTTAAGTGTTCTAATGCACCCTATACTAAAGTTGGCCAATATGCAAATGAGAAGAGAGGAGTCTGATGTCCATAGGAAATAATCTCTTCTCATTTGCATATTGAGTACGCAGATGAGCAGACAGAGATTTCTCTGCAGTGGGACCAGCAGGAGGGGGTAAGTATCGGGGCCGTACGGGGTGGGGGGTACGGCTGGGTTGTGCCCCTAGTGCCAGATTCCCTTTAAGTAAAAAAAAGTAGGAGGATGAAGTCTAACAAGTAGATCCCCTTAAAAGCCTCTTTCTAGCTGTTCTAGCCACCTGTAATAAGATTATCTATACACTACCACCATAGTCAGGGCCAAGCAAGCAGGTCAGGAGTACAGCGCCACCCAGTGGACACTAATACAGAGGGGCTCCATGTGCGGACAAGAGGATTCCCATTAGATATAACACAATATATCAGCTCGGTGATGGCCAGCACACGGCCAGCCATGAGAAATCCCCTCCCCCTCGGCCTCACAGCTGTATTCACAATTCTATTTCCTCATGGTGGTCACAGCCGAGGCGAAGTACAAGATCTTATTACTGGACAAGTCTCAGTTCTGTATAATAAAGTATCTGCAGAGGACGACAGCCGGAAGTCACATCCCAGCAGCAACGTGTCATGTGTCTATAGCCCTGTGATGTGTCCTCCTGGGGCCCCATATATCTCTGTGATGTGTCCTCCTGGGGCCCCATATATCTCTGTGATGTGTCCTCCTGGGGCCCCATATATCACTGCGAGGTGTCCTCCTGGGGCCCCATATATCACTGTGAGGTGTCCTCCTGGGGCCCCATATATCTCTGCGAGGTGTCCTCCTGGGGCCCCATATATCACTGCGAGGTGTCCTCCTGGGGCCCCATATATCTCTGTGATGTGTCCTCCTGGGGCCCCATATATCACTGTGAGGTGTCCTCCTGGGGCCCCATATATCACTGTGAGGTGTCCTCCTGGGGCCCCATATATCTCTGTGATGTGTCCTCCTGGGGCCCCATATATCACTGTGAGGTGTCCTCCTGGGGCCCCATATATCACTGTGAGGTGTCCTCCTGGGGCCCCATATATCACTGTGATGTGTCCTCCTGGGGCCCCATATATCTCTGTGATGTGTCCTCCTGGGGCCCCATATATCTCTGATGTGTCCTCCTGGGGCCCCATATATCACTGTGATGTGTCCTCCTGGGGCCCCATATATCACTGCGAGGTGTCCTCCTGGGGCCCCATATATCTCTGATGTGTCCTCCTGGGGCCCCATATATCTCTGTGATGTGTCCTCCTGGGGCCCCATATATCTCTGATGTGTCCTCCTGGGGCCCCATATATCTCTGATGTGTCCTCCTGGGGCCCCGTATATCACTGTGATGTGTCCTCCTGGGGCCCCGTATATCACTGTGATGTGTTCTCCTGGGGCCCAGACCTCATATCCCTGTGACGCCCCCTGTGAGATCAGCAGCAGATCCCGTGCGGTGTGAGGTGCGGCCTCCATGGATCCCACAGATGATCATGGGGATTGATATCTGGGGAATCTGGTGGACGAGTCACCATCCCGATCTCTGTGTCATTCTCCTCATCTCTGTACAATGTCTGCAGTGCAGCACCCGGTGAATTATCCGCTGCCATGAAGGGGGGGGGGGGGACTTGGTGTGTACAATGGTCAGGTAGGTGGTCGGTGTCACAGTTACATCCACATGATGCCAGGACACAAGGTCTCCAGCAGAGTATTGCCCATCACACTGCCCCTGCTGCCATCTTGTCTTTTTCCCACAATGCATCCTAATGCCACCTCTCCCCCAGGTAAGATATGTACAGGCACCCGGCCGTCCACATGACTGAACGTGACTCATCACACCAGACCTCTTCTTCCATTCTACCACCTATATAATGCTACAATTCCCAGCAATGGTCGCTGTTGGGTAAATGTATAACTGGTCCAGCTATTTCATATTTAGCCCCTCAGACTAACACACAAATCGTCCAGATCCTCACTGCCGCCATCATCTCTGCGGAGCGCCTTCTCGTCGCAGGTAGGGCACATAAACCACTTAGTTTATAACCCAGTGGATAGTTTCTCAGGTGCACACACAGGAGGATCCATTGCAGGTCTCTGTATAATTCATGGTGGGAAGCTTAGGTTGCTGGGTTTGGCTTGGACTAAGGAGATCTTCTTACCACTTGCTTAAGATCTACCAAACCCGTCTATTCTAGAATAACTATCACCAAGGGATTAATGACCAGAGACGTGATCAGAGACGTATCCAGTGCACCGGGCATGTGTTGAGACGTTGGATAAAATCATAGGAAATCGCCGTTAGGCCCATAATAACGATACCGTTATAGCTGGTGGGACAATAACGTATCTTCTAGAACGTTTCTGTCCAACCTGTGAGATCCTGGCAAGACGCAGCCATTACAGGAGCAACTGCGAACCCAACCGAGTTCCAAGGCACAAGCAAAACTTTCCACATATATCCTCGAAATGACGTATTAACTCCCCCAACCAGACCACAGTCTGCACTGCACAGCCGGTCAGATGGATCCAGATCTCTTTAGAGAAACATGGCCGGTCAGATGGATCCAGATCTCTATAGAGAAACATGGCCGGTCAGATGGATCCAGATCTCTATAGAGAAACATGGCCGGTCAGATGGATCCAGATCTCTTTAGAGAAACATGGCCGGTCAGATGGATCCAGATCTCTTCAGAGAAACATGGTCGGTCAGATGGATCCCGATCTCTATAGAGAAACATGGCCGGTCAGATGGATCCAGATCTCTATAGAGAAACATGGCCGGTCAGATGGATCCAGATCTCTATAGAGAAACATGGCCGGTCAGATGGATCCAGATCTCTTTAGAGAAACATGGCCGGTCAGATGGATCCAGATCTCTTCAGAGAAACATGGTCGGTCAGATGGATCCCGATCTCTATAGAGAAACATGGCCGGTCAGATGGATCCAGATCTCTGTGGAGAAACATGGCCGGTCAGATGGATCCAGATCTCTATAGAGAAACATGGCTGGTCAGATGGATCCAGATCTCTGTGGAGAAACATGGCCGGTCAGATGGATCCAGATCACTATAAAGAAACATGGCCGGTCAGATGGATCCAGATCTCTGTGGAGAAACATGGCCGGTCAGATGGATCCAGATCTCTGTGGAGAAACATGGCCAGTCAGATGGATCCAGATCTCTTCAGAGAAACATGGCCGGTCAGATGGATCCAGATCTCTGTGGAGAAACATGGCCGGTCAGATGGATTCAGATCTCTTCAGAGAAACATGGCCGGTCAGATGGATATAGATCTCTGTGGAGAAACATGGCTGCACCCGGCTTGCTCTCATACCTGTAGATAGATGTTTAGGCAGTAGGACTTAGGCTCTAAGCATTGTGACGGCCATGTTTATGCTCTACAGCAGGAGGAGACCATCAGCAGGACAATGCACCATAGGGTCATACAGTCATGGATTGGCTCCAGGAACAAGACGTTGTTCTCCTTGTTCCTCTGGCCATCGCAGTCCCCAGATCCTACTCCTATAGACGTCTCTGGGTGGAGGTAAAGCACATGAGACCCTCCATCCTGTGACACTGTCCACACAGGCAGAAATTCCTGCAGAACCTTTTCATCACCTCCTGGGTTCTATGCCGAGACCAACTGCTTTGGGCCCCGAGACCCTTCACAGGTTGAGAATAGACTGAGAAATTAGTTATGGTTTTTATGTCTTTTTTCCCCTGCTTTTTATTAAAGCCCATGGTCTAAAGCAATAATACATGAGGGGAAACTGAGGCATTTAGCTGAGTAAATCTCCCCTAGCGCTCACCCATACAGGACGTCACCAGAACCAGTAACAAGGGAACTTACCACTCATTGTGGAGGAGCCATCAGACCAGATCTCGGTGACCTGCGATTGTGCAAGACGCGTAAATTGTTCGGTTCTCTTACACGTCTGTGGATTTCAGGGGAAGATATGATGTAAATTGTCAGCACAGAGGTCAGTCCTGAGGTCACGCCCCACCATCTCTTACCGAAAGAACTGCGTAACGTAACGCAACAAATCCTTCCTAGTAATAGCGTGACTGTCATCCATAGGTCGCATGTGGAATGGCCGTCAGAATTCACTTGGCCTGAACAGACACATATGGTGGAAAAGTGGCAGATAACCCTTTAAAAGAGTAGTTCACCAAAAATGTGTTTCTTTCAAATCAAGTGGTGGCAGAAAGTGCCATAAATTTGTAATTTACTTCTGTTAAAAAACTTCAAGTCTTCCAGTACTTATCAGCTTCTGTATGTCCTGCAGGAAGTGAAGAATTATCTCCAGTTTGTCACAGTGCTCTCTGCTGCCACGGAACTGTCAGGAGCCGCAGCAAATCCCCAGAGAAAACCTCTCCTGCTCTGGACAGTTCCTGACATGGACAGAGGTGGCAGCAGAGAGCACTGTGTCAGACTGGAGAGAATTCACCACTTCCTGCAGGACATACAGCAGCTGATAAGTACTGGAAGACTGGAGATTTTTAAATAGAAGTAAAGTACAAATCTGGCACTTTCTGAAACCAACTGATTTGAAAGAAATAAAATTGCCGCCGGAGAACCTCTTTAAGGCTTCTATTTGCTCTAAGTAATAACTGGAAATGTAATGGCAGACGACCGAGCTGATAAGCCTGGAAACATAAACCACGACCTGGTCACTCACACACACACTCATGAGTCACCCTACCTGCCGGCAGTGATAAGTGTGTGCCACCAGGATTGGGTAACGGCCTCAATGAGGACGGTTGTAGGGATGATATAACTTATGTGCAAATCTGCTTCTTATTCACAGTTAACTGACATTAGGCAAGAAAGCCTTTGTAGCAATCCGGGTGATACCAGCGCAACGCACAGACTTTCTCCACAACGTCCCAGACCACAAATCAGCACATGTGCCAGGAGTTTCACATAAACCTCAACCAGACACACGGAAGATAGACAAGTGCTCCGCACGCTAGGGGCAAGCCGGGCCCCTCCAGACGGGGCAAACCAGACCCCTCCAGACGGGGCAAACCAGACCCCTCCAGACGGGGCAAACCAGACCCCTCCAGACGGGGCAAACCAGACCCCTCCAGACGGGGCAAACCAGACCCCTCCAGACAGGGCTCACTGCACCCAAAACCATTATTTATTTATCACGTGAAGCAAAGGCATAGACTCTGCTTATACTATCTCACGTCCTCCGGTTTGGCTTTCCTGCAGCTTTCTGACACTGACCTCTATTATCACCTTGTAGATAAATGGAGGAGAGTTAGAAGGTGAATAGTTTCACGGATTACATTTACACCCATCTCCATACGGTCACGTGTAGTGGCCTTATTGCAATGTACATGCTGGTTTAAAAATGGATGTGAACCCCAGCGTCATGTCCCATAATTGCTGCAGAACCTTGGCTATAGGCAGGCTCCACTGGACTTTAAAGAGGATCTCTGGCAAAAAGGATTTTTAAATCAACTTGTGTCAGGAAGTATATTATATATGTTCGAAAATCTTTTTCTTTCAAATCAACTGGTTTGAGAAAGTTATATAGATTTTTAATTTACTTATTAAAAAATCCCCAGTACTTATCAGCTGCTGTATGTCCTGTAGGAAGTGGTGTATTATTTCCAGTCTGACACAGTGCTCTCTGCTGCCACCTCTGTCCATGTCAGGAACTGTCCAGAGCAGCAGCAAATACCCATAGAAAACCTCTCCTGCTCTGGACAGAGGTGGCAGCAGAGAGCACTGTGTCAAGTACTGGAAGTGGTGTATTTCTTCCAGTCTATCAGCTGCTGTATGTTCTGCAGGTAGACTGGAGAATTTTAAATAGAAAGTTTTTATATGCATTTGTAAATTCTGAAACCAGTTGATTAACTCATTTTCACTGAAGTACCATAGTCTGCCTCGGCGGTCGGGGAGGCCATAGTCTGACGCGGCGGTCAGGGGGGTCCATAGTCTGACGCGGCGGTCGGGGGGGCCATAGTCTGACGCGGCGGTCGGGGGGGGGCCATAGTCTGACGCGGCGGTCAGGGGCGTCCATAGTCTGACGCGGCGGTCGGGGGCGGGGGGGGGGCTGGTGGGGGGGCATAGTCTGACGCGGCGGTCGGGGGGGGGGGGGGGTCCATAGTCTGACGCGGCGGTCGGGGGCGGGGGGGGGCTGGTTGGGGGGCATAGTCTGACGCGGCGGTCGGGGGGGGGGGGGGCGCCATAGTCTGACGCGGGCGGTCGGGGGGCGGGGCCATAGTTTGACGCGGCGGTCGGGGGGCCATAGTCTGACGCGGCGGTCGGGGGGAGGGCCATAGTCTGATGCGGCGGTCGGGGGGGGGGGGGCCATAGTCTGACGCGGCGGTCGGGGGGGGGGGGGGCCATAGTCTGACGCGGCGGTCGGGGGGGGGGGGCCATAGTCTGACGCGGCGGTCGGGGGGGGGGGGGGGGTTGGGGTATGGGGAATCCATAGTCTGACGCTGCGGTCGGGGGGGGGGGGCTTGGGGCCATAGTCTGACGCGGCGGTCGGGGGGGGGTGGGGGGGTGGGGGGGAATCCATAGTCTGACGCGGCGGTCGGGGGGGGGGGGGGGGGGGGGGGGGGCATAGTCTGACGCGGCGGTCGGGGGGGCCATAGTCTGACGCGGCGGTCGGGGGGGGGGGGGGCATAGTCTGATGCGGCGGTCGGGGGGGGGGGGGGGCATAGTCTGACGCGGCTGGTCGGGGGGGGGGCATAGTCTGACGCGGCGGTCGGGGCGGGGGGGCATAGTCTGACGCGGCGGTCGGGGGGGGGGGGGGGTCATAGTCTGACGCGGCGGTCGGGGGGGGGGGGGGGGGTATGGGGAATCCATAGTCTGACGCTGCGGTCGGGGGGGGGGGGGGCTTGGGGCCATAGTCTGACGCGGCGGGTCGGGGGGGGGGGGGGGGGGGGATGGGGAATCCATAGTCTGACGCGGCGGTCGGGGGGGGGGGGGGGGGGGGGGGGCATAGTCTGCCGCGGCGGTCGGGGGGGCCATAGTCTGACGCGGCGGTCGGGGGGGGGGGGGCATAGTCTGACGCGGCGGTCGGGGGGGGGGGCATAGTCTGACGCGGCGGTCGGGGGGGGGGCATAGTCTGACGCGGCGGGTCGGGGGCGGGGGGGGGGGCATAGTCTGACGCTGGCGGTCGGGGGCGGGCATAGTCTGACGCGGCGGTCGGGGGCGGGGGGGCATAGTCTGACGCGGCGGTCGGGGGCGGGGGGGGGGGGCATAGTCTGACGCGGCGGTCGGGGGCGGGTGCATAGTCTGACGCGGCGGTCGGGGGCGGGGGGGGGGGCTTGGGGCCATAGTCTGACGCGGCGGTCGGGAGCTCCTCACTACACGCAGGTACATGCACAGATACCAGAGGATGGGAGTGATCAGAGTTACACGCCCGCTCACACTTACCTCGTGTTTTAATTCTTCGATTTGATCTTTTAACTCACGGATATACTGACTGGAGTCGGAGTTGTTGAGCTGTCCTTGAATTTTCCCTTCTTCTTTCTATATACAGAAAAAGAAAGCAAAACAGGAAAAAGATGGCTGAGTGGTCTGTCAGTCAAGCACGCCGGGTGGGCTCAGCTATGCAGAAACGACACGGCTGAGGCGCATGACCCGAGGAACAACACGTGTAAACCTCAAATAGCAAATCTCTATCTGTGAGGCCGTGCAAAAAAATTGTGGAGGAAGCAGAGCGGCACCGCCAACCGGAGACTAACAGAGGTAACTGAGATTTACTGCAGTATAACTGAGCCTGGTGGCCGCATGCTGAGCACATAGGGGCCCCTGTACTACCCTGCCGGGCCAACAGGAGTGACAAACCATAGAAGGATTCCCTACTATTGCAAAACTACAACTCCCAGCATGCCTTGACAGCCTAGTTTTGCAACAACAGGCGAGCAACAGGTTGGACACTGCTGCCTTAGGGATTGTTCACACAGCACTGTTCCCAATTCTTCTTCCACATCTTAAAGTGTAACTCTGTGAAAACCATACGTGGTAACTGTTCGGGCAGTAGCTGAGCTGTACTGTGTGCTCTGCTGTACCCAGTGCTTACTTTCTCTAAACAGGTTTACCCTGTCTCTAGCATTGGATACACCTAGTTAGAGAGCGGTCAAACGCGAGGGGTGCAGTTCTGCTACTGCCCGTACAACATGCAATCCTTCATAAAAGCTATGAGAAATCCACAAGTGTCTGCGGGCAGCAGCAGGGCTGTACCTGGTTATCTCACACCAGTATTACGGATGCACCTCTCTGTTTTGTGCGTGCAGTGCAGCTCAGTTACTGCCCATATAAAGTTACTACTATGGATGGATGCCACAGAACTTTATATGGGGGTGGTAATAGAAGGGTTTTCCCACATAAGCGAACACCTCCATAAAGTTATGTTTCTATGTACAGTCGTCATGCTGATGCTTACTCTCTCTCTCTTTAATCGGGGTGACCCCATGCCGTACCTGATGTACTCTGTCTATACGACCTATTTATAGAGGGGGCAAGAAAAACACTGGGTACAGCAGAGTGGACAGTGCATCTCTGCTACTGCCCGTACAATTACAAATATTGATTTCATATAGCAAAATAATTAAGAGTTGGAGGTGCACAAAATTATACAAGAAAAGGAGTCAAAAATGTAATCTGTCAATGAATAATCAGATCAAACACCCCTACCGATCAGCTTTTTATGGTACACACCAAGAGTAGGGAACCTTTGGCCCTCCAAAGCTTTTGCTTCAGCTCCCCAGGCATGATGGGAAATGTAGTTTTGCTGGAGGGCCGCAGGTTCCCGATACCTGGTATACGCTGTAATACAAAACAGGAAGCAGACAGCACCATCCACTGTTTAGTGGCCAACACTGGTTACTGCGGCTCAGCTCCTTTTTCCCTACAAACCAATCCATCAGTGTGATCAGCTCCTCCTGCTCTATGGAGGATTGGATTTCTCTACATTGTCAGTGCAAGGATGGTGAAGATGACAATATTGTGTGTATCAATCTTCTAGTAATTTCCCAGCATTTTCATGAGAACACGAGACCCCGGCCACAGCCATAGCCCCTGTATGGGAGGTTTATCAGACACCATCAGCTAACAGACTTCCTTCCCAGGCAGGTGCAGCGCCCAACGCCACGGGAATCTGCTAGGTGAGGCCATGGCCGCTCTCTACACTGAGCAGTAGGTTATCCATCTGCTATCACACAGGGCATAGAGACATAGTGGAGGCTTTATGAAAACCGCACCACAGCTGTGGGGGAGGGGGCTGCACTTTTCTCACATGGGAAGGGAGTGAGGGGTATGCTACACATAAACGTTACCAGCACTGGAAAAGCATAGAAACTAAATGGAGAAGATATCACTAAAGGAAGAGAGAAACAATATGGAGGCGGAGGCGGAGGCTGCACTGATCATCATTATACTGTATGGAACACATTCTCCATAGGTCTATAGGAATTTTGTTCCGTTTCGCTTCTGCAGCCTCCTGTTCTCACATATAGAGCAGACTGGTGTGTCCTGTCCAGTCTACTCTCCTGATGGATCAGTCTCCAGCCCCTCTCTCTCCTCTCCTGATGGATCAGTCTCCAGCCCTCTCTCTCTCCTCTCCTGATGGATCAGTCTCCAGACCCTCTCTCTCCTCTCCTGATGGATCAGTCTCCAGCCCCTCTCTCTCCTCTCCTGATGGATCAGTCTCCAGCCCCTCTCTCTCCTCTCCTGATGGATCAGTCTCCAGCCCCTCTCTCTCTCTCCTCTCCTGATGGATCAGTCTCCAGCCCCTCTCTCTCCTCTCTCTCTCCTCTCCTCAGTCTCCAGCCCCTCTCTCTCCTCTCCTGATGGATCAGTCTCCAGCTCCTCTCTCTCCTCTCCTGATGGAGCAGTCTCCAGTCCCTCTCTCTCCTCTCCTGATGGATCAGTCTCCAGCCCCTCTCTCTCTTCTACTGATGGATCAGTCTCCAGCTCCTCTCTCTCTCTCCTGATGGATCAGTCTCCAGCCCCTCTCTCTCTCCTGATGGATCAGTCTCCAGCCCCTCTCTCTCTTCTCCTGATGGATCAGTCTCCAGCTCCTCTCTCTCTCTCCTGATGGATCAGTCTCCAGCCCCTCTCTCTCTCTCCTGATGGATCAGTCTCCAGCCCCTCTCTCTCCTCTCCTGATGGATCAGTCTCCAGCTCCTCTCTCCTCTCCTGATGGATCAGTCTCCAGCCCCTTTGCCCCCTGTCATCTAGCTGGTGTATGGATCAGTGGTGGAGCATGTGCCGTGCTGGTGCATTCATTGTCTATGCAGGGACAGGTCAACATATACCGGTGCTACCGGTTTTCTACAGACATCAGGTCTTTTACCAAGTAGCTTATCTCCCCCTTTAGTAGAATTCACTGACCCCCCGGTCCTCCTGCATGAGATGATGACTTCCATCTGTAGACGCCATCCACCCCTCTCCGGCCCGGTCAGTCTGTTGCTCACGTCTTCCACCCATAAGCAGAAGCTCTGGATGCTGAAATCCCGGCTACAAACTAATCAGATAGACACAATGCTGCAGCACAGTGAGGCAATGGCAGGGGGGATGAGGAAACTTGTTTTCAGCAGATTGTGGTGAAAATCTTGCAAGTGCAAAAGCTAAAGAGACTTATAAAGATTTCTTAAGAAGCAGAAAGGTTTTCGATTAGCATCCTGTGCTTCTTGTTCATCTGGCAGCACATAAAAGCAATCAAAGTTCCCCAGACACCGAGCTTTCTCGAAAGGAAATACAGGTGTTTGGGGGCTTCGGGGGGCTGCGGCCACAACGTGAAAGAGAAGAAACACATGTGATTCCTAGAACAGGTGCCGAGACGAAAGTGCGGTTCCATCACAGGCGCTTGTTTCACTTATAAACATGTGAGTGTAATGTATAGACGATCGCATGTCATTAGAACCAACGTGCAGATTATAAGGAGGAACTCCACCAAGAGGCATGGTGGTATCTGTGCACTCCACCCCCCATTTATCAGGACTCCAGCCTAGACAATAGTATATAGCCACGAGAAATTATTGTTCATTGTAGTATTAACCAAAATCTACAGTCAAAACTACTTTTCATGACTTAAAGGGGACGTCCAGGTTAAATAAAAAATTGCAGGATAGCAGGGGGTGCATCTACACCCGTCCTGATCCCCCACACTTACCGCTTCTGGTTGTCTGCTATATTCCTGGTTCCTGAGATGTCACCATGCATGATCTGCCTGCTCAGCCAATCAGTGAGTGAGGCGGGGCACCATCTCAGTCACTGATTGGATGAGCAGGCAGATCCTTTGCTGATATAACATTACAGGGACCAAGAGTGGACTTATTATAGTTACATCATCCCGCTATCCTGCAATTTATTAATTATTTTACCGGACTACCCTTCTAACCTCTTATTCACCGCCAATCTGCCTTTCTATGATGGCTCAGCAGTCACTGTAGAGCAGGCTCAGGAGCTGAACTTGTGCTACATGAGGTGGGTCCCGGCTATATGTTACAGCTGACACCTGCCTGCACCGATCAGGAGCGCACCTCAGTCCTAGACTGGCAGATTAACCCTCTACATGCCGCAATCCATAGTGATGGCAGAGTGTGGACTGACAGGTTATGGCTGCCCGAGGCTGTTACTAGGTCCCCGTACCTTATTATAGGTGTGCTTATTATAGTGCCCGGGGGGGAGGTGTAAAAAGTCTAAGATGTACATAAAGTTTTTAAAAAGTATAAGTTAAAGATGTAAAAAACTAAATTTGTGAAAAGGAAAAATAGCAAACACTAGAATTGCTGATTTCTGTTTCTATTCTATGAACTAAATTTTAGTTAGTAACTTAAGAATAATTCCATAAATCGGATAAGAAACTAAAGAGAACAGATTATTCTTATGCTAAGTGAATGGCATAAAAAAAGAAATCCCCTAAAATTTGCAGAACTGGGGTTTTCCCCTATTTCAGCTCCTAAATGTTTTTTTTTCTGTCCTGAGGAAAATTTTTATAGTGAGATGAAGGGCATCCGGTCCAAGAAAGCCCTGGTATTGCTGTGTATGCAGAGAATGCAGGGATCTACAGACCTGCTAAGCATCTCTTAGAGGGGAAGGTGCTCAGGTGCCCATCTCTTAGAGGGCAAGGTGCTCAGGTGCCCATCTCTTAGAGGGGAAGGTGTTCAGGTGCCCATCTCTTAGAGGGGAAGGTGTTCAGGTGCCCATCTCTTAGAGGGGAAGGTGTTCAGGTGCCCATCTCTTAGAGGGGAAGGTGTTCAGGTGCCCATCTCTTAGAGGGGAAGGTGTTCAGGTGCCCATCTCTTAGAGGGGAAGGTGTTCAGGTGCCCATCTCTTAGAGGGGAAGGTGTTCAGGTGCCCATCTCTTAGAGGGGAAGGTGTTCAGGTGCCCATCTCTTAGAGGGGAAGGTGTTCAGGTGCCCATCTCTTAGAGGGCAAGGTGTTCAGGTGCCCATCTCTTAGAGGGCAAGGTGTTCAGGTGCCCATCTCTTAGAGGGGAAGGTGTTCAGGTGCCCATCTCTTAGAGGGGAAGGTGTTCAGGTGCCCATCTCTTAGAGGGGAAGGCCTGATACGGATGGCAGGGTGTGCGAAAAATCTGCAGTTATGTAAAGTCTTCTGTAAGAGGAATATTTCCCCATGAGGTTATATGACAGCGGGCGGGGGCTACAGACTGTAATATAGGGAGGATTTCTCCATAGAAGTGTTGTGTATGCTGGAAACAACCAAGATACATGATGACCAGAAAATTATGCATAGGTTACTGACCAAAAATAGCCGGAACATTTACCAGCACCAGGCAGGAACCCAACAGCCGGAACATTTACCAGCACCAGGCAGGAACCCAACAGCCGGAACATTTACCAGCACCAGGCAGGAACCCAACAGCCGGAACATTTACCAGCACCAGGCAGGAACCCAACATCCAGAACATTTACCAGCACCAGGCAGGAACCCAACATCCAGAACATTTACCAGCACCAGGCAGGAACCCAACATCCAGAACATTTACCAGCACCAGGCATGAACCCAACAGCCGGAACATTTACCAGCACCAGGCCGGAAACCAACATCCAGAACATTTACCAGCACCAGGCAGGAACCCAACAGCCGGAACATTTACCAGCACCAGGCAGGAACCCAACATCCAGAACATTTACCAGCACCAGGCAGGAACCCAACATCCAGAACATTTACCAGCACCAGGCCGGAACCCAACATCCAGAACATTTACCAGCATCAGGCCGGAACCCAACATCCAGAACATTTACCAGCATCAGGCCGGAACCCAACATCTAGAACATTTACCAGCATCAGGCCGGAACCCAACATCCAGAACATTTACCAGCATCAGGCCGGAACCCAACATCTAGAACATTTACCAGCATCAGGCCGGAACCCAACATCCAGAACATTTACCAGCATCAGGCCGGAACCCAACAGCTGCAACATTCAAGTCCTGGAAAATGTGTTTGTACAAGATAAACCAAACTGGAAGCTGCACCCCCGCCCCAAACAGAATCTGTCAGTATGGAAGAACAACAACGTGTCTGGCATTACAGATCAGGATATCTGTGTATTCCCAAGCTGAGCTGTGAGCTTCATCTATTGTCTCCTCTATCTACTGGTGTCACCTGAGGCTGCAATGCTGTACAGATCACTTTCCAGCAGCCTCCTCCCTATCATCACAGATAAAACAGGAAGTCTCAGCTTATTTCAGCCCTAGTGGTGAAAATAAAAACCCCAAAATTTCAGGATTATTGTAGATTATAGATAGTAAATTTGTAAAGAATAAATTCAACGTAAAAACGTGATTTAAATGTGCAGCTAGGGGCGATACAGGAATGAGCACAATGGTTAAAGCAATTACTAATTCACAAAGTAGCGACAAGAAGAGACCGCACCGTTACCTCTCGCCTGATACACGTCTCTATATTGCTCTGCGGTCTTCTGAGATGGAGACCAGATTTTTTTTTAAAATGTGATAAAAAGTGTATAGAATATGTGGTGAGGTGTCCTCTCGGTGACTTTGTGGTGACTCATTTTAAGTGCAAAAAAAAAAAAGGTAACAATGCACTGGGCTGATTTAGAAGAAAAAAAGCTTAAAAGCGTTTCCTGTAAGGCAGAGGGTGGAAACTAAACCTTGAGGTCTGGGTCTAGAAAAGGTCATGACAGAACAGACACAGAACCCGTCGGGGCACTGATTTGGCTACTCAGAAAAAATAAAAAAGAGAACAGAAATGAGTGGACATGCCCTTTAAGAAGTGCCCACCATGGAGTATGCGAGGGGCAGGACGACGGCTATTCTGGTAACAGAGTTGTGAAAACACAAGTGGAAACCAGCAGCACCGCCCGCTGCCGCTTCTGCCCTGTTTCCACACCGCTCGCTTCTCAACCAACACAAGAAATTAAATTTACTGAAAATTTTAACCAACAGAATCTCAGCAGCAATTCTAGGTTAGTGATCGGGGGTGCGGTGAATAGCGAGACCAACAGTGTCAGGGTCCCCAGCCGTATACAGAGCCGCCGGCAGATATAAGTGTCAGCAAATACTCAGCAGAAATTTAAAAAAAAACAAAAAAACAAACACAATTGGCCTAAAAAAAAAAAAAGGGACAGCGTCAGCAGAAAAATCAACAACTGTGTGAATAAAGGGTTTTTTCATGGTAAACATTGCGTACAAATTTTTAGTGATTTTTTTTTTTTCTACTTTTCCATTTTACACTTTAAAATAATCCTGAAATACTACTGTTTCCATCCTGGCCACTAAGCCTAACGCTAAAATGAGCAGTGCCCTCCTTATTATCACAGACAGAAATACAGAGATAGGCGACGCCAGTATATAAATAGAAGACTATCAGCAGAAAAAGACCACTGGGTCCATCTAGTCGGCCCTATTATTATTTACTTTCTTATTATCTTAGGATAGATATATGTATATACCAGGCAGGTTTACATTTAGTTATTGTAGATTTACCAACCACATCTGCTGGGAGTGTGTTCCAAACATCTACTACTCTTCAGTAAATATAGATGATAGAAGTGAACACAATAGCTGATGCTCACAACTCAGTCTCCCCCTCCAACGACCTCTGTAAGGGTCACGGAGCATGCCCAGAAGCTTTGCTCATTTTCGAGTCTATTCACAGCTCAGGTTACACTGTGATGCAGTCTATTTTGCAGTTTCACGCTCCCAGCGGGAGGGATGTGAGGAAGCAAAAAAATACAATCTTTTGGCCTTTGTTAATGTTTGCCTATGGATATATGTTTACTGAAGTACATGCTAAACATGCAGCACACATGAGAGGTTAAAGGGGTCATCTAGGTAATTTTTTCCATGGTAAATAGTGGTCATAGTTCCGGCGGGTCACTAGACATGATCCACTACGGGCAGTCACATGACTGTTGTTACGAGGGGCTGGTGTTATAACAGGCGGGGCCCCTTTAACACTTCAGAAGTAAAACAAACCTCTGGTGTAACATGTCTAATACAGCCAAGTGTGAAGGGTAGGGAGGGGACGCTATGAAGTGTGTAAAGTTTTGTTGATTCTTGATTGTAATTATTTGCAAAACAAAAAGAAAGAAAAAAACTATTTACTGCAGCGTGCGCAGTATCCCACCCGACATGAACGGGGAACATTACAAACCGTTCTCTGACCTATGAAAAAGGGGGAGGCTGAGCGCTGATCTTCATTTATTATCTCCTTTATCTACTGGTGTCACCTGCAGCTGTGAGGGTCCAAGCCCGCTTAACCCTTCGGTGTAGCCCCCGAAAACGTACCCTTTCCGGCGAATCTCGCTCCTGGAGCCGGTCCCGGGGTGAATATATCAGCGCCCGAAGCAGTGCGCGCGCTGTATGCAAATTACTTGAGATGAGTCCTATGCCCATAGAGAATGAATGGAGCCATCATTCTCTATGGGCATCAGACTCACTTCTGCGCCTTCGGGCGCTGATATCTTTTGTCCTGGGACCGGCTCTAGGAGTTAGACTCGCCGGAAAGGGTAAGTATCGGGGGGACAGGCGGGCTCTGTGCCTGTATCCGCGATGACAGGTTCCCTTTTTAAAACTAAGGAAAGAATGTTGACAGCTTGTTTAGACCTGGACCTAAAACCATGGTTGATCGCAAATCGTTCGGCGTGATAACACGTTGTTCCCACAGGATCTGTAGGTATGATAGCTCTGAAATCATCGATTAGCGAGGACAGGACAATCGCAAGTATCAACCATCGCTCCGTGTAATTGGGTGAGCGATTTCAGGTCGTTTCAGATCATTTATTGTTGAAAAATCGATCTAATGGGCCCCTAAGGGTTTCTTTGGACGCAGCGATTTTTCGTTTTCTCCGATTAACGATAAACAACCTAAAATCATTCACCACAATACATGAATCGATAGTCGTTAGTTACAAATCATGATTGTTTGCACACTCCAGTATACGAATCGTAATAATAAACAATGTGTACATACACCGAAAGATGTGAAAACGATCAGCGAACGATTAACATTTTTATGGTCGGCTCAAAAGATGCGATCAACGACATGCAAAAAAATATTTCATTAGTCGTTTGATCGTTGCCGCATAAACACAGAAAAATGATTGATTAAACTTGGATCGATAATTTTTCGCACATTAACAGCAGCCTCTTCCTTATCATCACAGACAGGGCAAGAAGTCTCTGCTCAGTTTTAGACCTAGTGGTGCGAACGGAAACTGCAAGATTTCAGGATTTTCGAATATAAATAGTAAAAATTGAAAATTTGGGGAAAAAAAAAAAAAAAGGCCCATAGCAGTTATCACATCCACCACTAAGGCTGGTGTAGAACTCCAGAAAAGAAGGAGTTAAAAATGACACTTTTTGGAAAGAGTCTGAAAACAAAACCCTTCATTCATTTTACATAAGGGAAGAAAAAAACAATTGCTGTAGGTAACAATGTGCAGAGAGGAGGCAGCGTTCCGTCCCAATGCTGCAGCCACAGTCGGGGTTCCCCTTCCATATTATGACTGGATGTGGGACTTATAGTATAATGCAATAATAAACCTATAACCCGATGGTAACCCTATAGATAAGCCTGCAGATAGCGTGATGGAAGCGCACCCTCGGCAGCGCACACTTAGGAAAACCCTTCCTCCCCTTCTCCTCTTACCCCACTATATTTAAACCGTAATCTCTTGTAAGTTCTTCCGAAATTGGGGTTTGTTCTTCCTCAAAAGTAAAAAAAAAAAAAAAAAAAAAAAAAAGGCATTTCTGAAGTAGAGGAAGGCGTGGTGGTTAAGAGGAATGGGAGAAGACGGCGTAAACAGAGTGAGTCATGCAGCGATCACATAACTGCACCGGTAGCTGGCCGCCCGCCATGTGACAGCCGCTCATCTCATCCTCACCGCCTGTCATTGGTCCAAGCAACCGGCTCCATAATACCAATCCCATCCAGGTAGAGAGGGCAGAGAGGTGAGACTTCTGTATTCTGGGATCCTATAGATCAGATGCAGCTCGGTGCACAAGTATCTGAGATTTCGTGGTTTCTATTTTACAGCCGGAAATAAAACTTAAAGACTGAGATGGAGAAATGATAAATTTCTAACAACCACTATAAAGCTCAAAATCACACCTCTGAAAACAAGAATAAAATACAGCCCGAAAGATACAGAGAATGGTACAAGGTGTCACCACAAAAGCAAAAATCATCAAAAAATTGTGTTCTACAGAACATTCCAGAAAATTACATAGAATTACATTGAATTTTTAGCTCCTCCAAAGATTTTCTATTGGGTTCAGGTGTGGAGACTGGCGGCCGCTCCAGGACCACGAACAGCTTCTTACGGAGCCGCTCCTTTGTTGCCCCGGCTGTGTGTTTCCTCCTTAGTTGTCCCGGCTGTGTGTTTCCTCCTTAGTTGTCCCGGCTGTGGGTTTCCTCCTTAGTTGTCCCGGCTGTGGGTTTCCTCCTTAGTTGTCCCGGCTGTGGGTTTCCTCCTTTGTTGTCCCGGCTGGGGGTCTCCTCCTTAGTTGTCCCGGCTGGGGGTTTCCTCCTTAGTTGTCCCGGCTGTGGGTCTCCTCCTTAGTTGTCCCGGCTGTGGGTCTCCTCCTTGGTTGTCCCGGCTGGGGGTCTCCTCCTTGGTTGTCCCGGCTGGGGGTCTCCTCCTTGGTTGTCCCGGCTGGGGGTCTCCTCCTTGGTTGTCCCGGCTGTGTGTTTCCTCCTTAGTTGTCCCGGCTGGGGGTCTCCTCCTTGGTTGTCCCGGCTGGGGGTCTCCTCCTTGGTTGTCCCGGCTGGGGGTCTCCTCCTTGGTTGTCCCGGCTGGGGGTCTCCTCCTTGGTTGTCCCGGCTGGGGGTCTCCTCCTTGGTTGTCCCGGCTGGGGGTCTCCTCCTTGGTTGTCCCGGCTGTGTATCTTCTCCTTAGTTGTCCCGGCTGTGTGTCTCCCCCTTAGTTGTCCCGGCTGTGTGTCTCCTCCTTAGTTGTCCTGGCTGTGTCTCCTCCTTAGTTGTCCTGGCTGTGTCTCCTCCTTAGTTGTCCCGGCTGGGGGTCTACTCCTTAGGGGTCCCTGTTGTGGGTTTCCTCCTTAGTTGTCCCGGCTGGGGGTCTCCTCCTTGGTTGTCCCGGCTGGGGGTCTCCTCCTTGGTTGTCCCGGCTGGGGGTTTCCTCCTTAGTTGTCCTGGCTGTGTCTCCTCCTTAGTTGTCCCGGCTGGGGGTCTACTCCTTAGGGGTTCCTGTTGTGGGTCTCCTCCTTAGGAGTCCCGGCTGGGGGTCTACTCCTTAGGGGTTCCTGTTGTGGGTCTCCTCCTTAGGAGTCCCGGCTGGGGATTTAGTCATTGTCAGCTGGAAGACCCGGCCACCACCCATCTACTGGTTCAATAGTTTTTATTGACTTTTCTTAAGCCTTTTTTTTTTTTTTTTTTACCAGAACTGCTGTTACTGAGGGAAGGAGGTTGTTGTGTCTGGTGATACACGGCCCCATCCATCCTCCCTTCTATACGCTGCAGTCACCCTGTCCCCTTTGCAGAAAAGCCCCCAAGTATGATGGTCCCAATCAGGAACATGCAAGGGGGGGGACATGTTCTTGGGGTGGTTCTTCTTCCTCCTCCAAACACGGCGAGTGGAGTTGATATAAAAATGTTCTCTCATCACATGACCTTGCCCCATGCCTCTCAGATTATCCAGATGGTCACTGGGGACGTCACAAGGAGCTAGACATGTACTGGTGTGAGAAATGGGACCTTGTGAGCCTGCAGGATTATAATCCATGACCAATCGTAATCTATGAATATATGAGACTGTGATCCCGGCTCTCTTCAGGTCAGTGACCAGCTCCTCCCGTGTAGTTCTAGGTAGATTCCTGACCTTCCTTAGAATCCTCCTTACCCCACACGGCGAGATCTTACATGGAGCCCCAGACCGAGGAGGATTCACAGTCATCTTGTATTTTTCCTATCTTCTAATAACTACGCCAGATGTTCCCTTCTTACCAAGCTGCTGCCTGTTCTGTAGCCCATTCCAGCCTTGTGCAGGTCTACAGTTTTGTTCCTGGTGTCCTTAGACATCTTTGGTCTTGGCCATAGTGGAGAGGTTGGAGTGTGATGAGTGTGTGTGGACAGGTGATTATTATACAGGTAACAAGATGAAACAGGTGCAGGTAATCCAGGTAATGAGGGCAGAGGAGGAGGAGCTTCTTATAGAGAAATAACAGCTCTTTGAGAGGCAAAATTCCTGCCAGTCGGTCGCTGATCGAATCCTTATTTAATGTAATAAAATGGTAAATAATTATTAATAAATCGTACAATGTGATTAGCTGGAATGTTCTATAGATTCTGTCTCTCACAGGTGACATTACCGGCCAGAAATATTACACAACGTTCCAATCTGTGTAGGTGAGAAAACTTCTAAAATCGTCAGCATGTCAAATATAGTCCCCCCTGTATCTCTTCATTACTTATATCAATGTATACGGGATCTGTCTGTTTCTGGACTCACTTTTCAGATTTGCTGTGTAGCCTGGGGCAGATTCAGCAGAGTTATCTCATCACTGATAATGTATACAAAACCATTTACCAGCAGAGGTCCCAAAGATATTTTTGCAGCATTCTGGGACTACTGAGGTTTGTAAGCATAAAAAGGGTGAACTTTTAGCATTTTGGTAAACCCAATAACCAAGTATCTGAGGGTGATCTCAGGTGTCCATACACATAAGAGCATAGTCAGCTGAATCCAGCAACTATATCATGGAGGTGTGCCAGCTCTCCCCTCAACAAAAGTGGCAGAGAAGGGAGATTGGGGGAAGTCGGGGACCCCATTACCCCTCTTTGTCTTGATGTGAACAGTAGAGATTTACATTGAACGGGTTTCTTATATCCCTATATACACACACAGTATATACAGCACAGTATCACAGACCACACGCCTACAAGAAGCTGCTCAGAGCCATAGAGAACTCTGGTCTGATCCCCTTCACAGAGACCATAGCTGCAGAAGCCGCTGCCAGATACAAAACAATCTCTCTATATTCTATGTGTAAGTGAAACCAGAAGAAACAAACTCTAAAACCATATAGAGCATTAAGCAGCGTTCACACCGCGGGGTCCCATACATAGAAAATGTCATGTGGTTAAAGGTCTAGTACAGAAATGTCTCTGAATACAATGGTGGTCAAATAAAAAGTTTCGCTCCGACCAGATGAAGAGCTGAAGTGTTTGCAAATGCAGCGGCTGTACACGGCATACACAGATTTACTATATACTGCTGCGTGGGAAATATCTGCTGCTACACACACCAGGGTCACGTATGGGGAAATAACTATACAAACCTTTTCATGTCGCTGTTTTGTATTGTCTTCGGTCTTTTTAGCATGTCCTTTGGATATGGGGTCTCCGATTCCTGTTTGGAAGCTGCTCAGCCAGTATATACCCCCTTACCCGCCAGTATATACCTTCCAGAAAGCCGCTATATGTAACAGATCTAATGCTGAACATGTATGGCAGATACAGCGGTAATCTATAGGACCATGAAAGAATTTATTCCCAAACGAATCGTACCAATAAATAATCACTATTAGGTTATATAGTGCAGCGTAGATTATTGGACTGTGTGCACGGGTTTTCTGCCATCTTGATTGCCTAACCCCACTGATATGACTTCCTAATGTGGAATACATTTCCCATGATGCCTCTGGCTTCAGACATAGCAGATGTCTTATATAAGCGCAGCAAGTAACAAATCACTGACTTACAACTCCTGTCCTGCTAATCACATTATAAAGTCCGGGTGTCCCTATGAGATGCAGCTGCCATACTATATCACTGCTCTCCTGGTCACTTTGAAAAGGCACAAATTATATAATTAATAGTACAATACATTAGAGGCATCGAGAGGAACAAGGATGGTAGATATTAGTGAGGGGAGGGGTCTGAGGGCTGCGGGGGAGATGTGATAGGTGGTGATATCATCCCATAGTTCCCAGGAAGCTGCCACACAGGTGAGACTGACAGTGTGTACTGGACTGGGGGGGTCTGGGTGATGATGACCCTGCGACCTTCATTAATACATATGGAGGAAGCTGAGCTGGAATAAACAGGTACAGGTTTATAGGTGGGAAAAATACGGACAATGTTGGATGACCGTACTGGATCTATGTATGGGGAAAAACTAAAAATCACAAAGCTCTTGAGCAGGTGCTGAAATCTAAGCCGACCTGAGTCACTCATCGGTGGGGTTTGCTTTCTTCCATAAGGAACTGAAGTTTGTCAGGTTTCTCTATTGCGCAGTGAAAGAGGAAGACCCGCTGCTCTTACCTGATCCGTGCCACACATGATCAGGTGGAGGCACATCGAGCTGCTCCGTGTGAAAGCCCCATGTGAACAGAGCTAAAAGACGGAACATGTAGGGCCGGAGTGGTATAGAGACATAGCAATCCTTTATTATATGGGAAGGCTGATGGCGGCCTCATACATGACCAAGGATACAAGAGGTATAGGACACTATGTGCAAGTCATCCCTGCTGCCGCCAAGGGCCCACAGAACATGGAGGGGCCACGGCTACTGTGCTGGGAGACGCTCTACACTCCAGCTCATAAGGGGGTCCCCATACCCTGTAGCACCCCCTCAGAAGAGAGGAGATTCTGCTCCCCTATACCTCTATAGCACCCCCTCAGAAGAGAGGAGATCCTGCTCCCCTATACCTCTATAGTACACCCTCTCAGAAGAGAGGAGATCCTGCTCCCCTATATCTCTATAGCACACCCTCAGAAGAGAGGAGATCCTGCTCCCCTATATCTCTACAGCACACCCTCAGAAGAGAGGAGATCCTGCTCCCCTATATCTCTACAGCACACCCTCAGAAGAGAGGATATACTGCTCCCCTATATCTCTATAGCACCCCCTCAGAAGAGAGGAGATCCTGCTCCCCTATACCTCTATAGCACCCCCTCAGAAGAGAGGAGATCCTGCTCCCCTGTATCTCTATAGCACACCCTCAGAAGAGAGGAGATCCTGCTCCCCTGTATCTCTATAGCACACCCTCAGAAGAGAGGAGATCCTGCTCCCCTATATCTCTATAGCAACCCCTCAGAAGAGGAGATCCTGCTCCCCTATATCTCTATAGCACACCCTCAGAAGAGAGGAGATCCTGCTCCCCTATATCTCTACAGCACACCCTCAGAAGAGAGGAGATCCTGCTCCCCTATATCTCTATAGCACACCCTCAGAAGAGGAGATCCTGCTCCCCTATATCTCTACAGCACAACCTCAGGAGAGAGGATCCTGCTCCCCTATATCTCTATAGCACCCCCTCAGAAGAGAGGAGATCCTGCTCCCCTGTATCTCTATAGCACACCCTCAGAAGAGAGGAGATCCTGCTCCCCTGTATCTCTATAGCACACCCTCAGAAGAGAGGAGATACTGCTCCCCTATATCTCTATAGCACCACCTCAGAAGAGAGGAGATTCTGCTCCCCTATATCTCTACAGCACAACCTCAGGAGAGAGGATCCTGCTCCCCTATATCTCTATAGCACACCCTCAGAAGAGGAGATCCTGCTCCCCTATATCTCTACAGCACAACCTCAGGAGAGAGGATCCTGCTCCCCTATATCTCTATAGCAACCCCTCAGAAGAGAGGAGATCCTGCTCCCCTGTATCTCTATAGCACACCCTCAGAAGAGAGGAGATCCTGCTCCCCTATATCTCTGTAGCACACCCTCAGAAGAGAGGATATACTGCTCCCCTATATCTCTATAGCAACCCCTCAGAAGAGAGGCGATCCTGCTCCCCTATACCTCTATAGCACACCCTCAGAAGAGAGAAGATCCTGCTCCCCTATATCTCTATAGCACACCCTCAGAAGAGGGGAGATCCTGCTCCCCTATATCTCTACAGCACACCCTCAGAAGAGAGGATATACTGCTCCCCTATATCTTTATAGCACAACCTCAGAAGAGAGGATATACTGCTCCCCTGTATCTCTATAGCAACCCCTCAGAAGAGAGGCGATCCTGCTCCCCTATACCTCTATAGCACCCCCATATCTCTATAGCACACCCTCAGAAGAGGGGAGATCCTGCTCCCCTATATCTCTACAGCACACCCTCAGAAGAGAGGATATACTGCTCCCCTATATCTTTATAGCACAACCTCAGAAGAGAGGATATACTGCTCCCCTATATCTCTATAGCAACCCCTCAGAAGAGAGGCGATCCTGCTCCCCTATACCTCTATAGCACCCCCATATCTCTATAGCACACCCTCAGAAGAGGGGAGATCCTGCTCCCCTATATCTCTACAGCACACCCTCAGAAGAGAGGATATACTGCTCCCCTATATCTTTATAGCACAACCTCAGAAGAGAGGATATACTGCTCCCCTATATCTCTATAGCAACCCCTCAGAAGAGAGGCGATCCTGCTCCCCTATATCTCTATAGCAACCCCTCAGAAGAGAGGAGATCATGCTCCCCTATATCTCTATAGCACAACCTCAGAATAGAGAAGAGATCATGCTCCCCTATATCTCTATAGCACACCCTCAGAAGAGAGGAGATCCTGCTCCCCTATATCTCTATAGCACACCCTCAGAAGATGCCGCAGCATGGAGGACATTATAGATCAGTAGTGAGCAGTATAAGCTAAGACTTCAGCACCATTTGCTTCTACTAGAAACACAGAAGATTTCCGGCAGAAGACGACCACTTGGACCATCCAGTCTGCCCTGTACTAGTGATTCATGCTAAGCTTGTTGATACGTTAGTGAGCTGGTGTCTGATGTGACAATCGCACGTTCTCCGCTCCCGCCCCTCGCATCTCATTTTAAATCTGTGAAATATTCTGCAGAACAAAACTACACATTGTGCATGCCTCTCTGCTTCTTGCATCACCATTGCGCATTATGCTACATTTTCCCACCCAGACTGTTACAGCGTGATGCATGGGAACCTTTCTGGATCTTGATTCACCTTCTGGTCCCGATGCACCTGATATATTACCTGAAATCTTAGCTCTGCTATCCGCTGCTGGAGCTCAGCCACCGCCGCTATACTGTCTGCTTCCCGCAGCCGCACTGCCATCACTTCCTCCTTGCTCTGCAAAAAAGCACAGAGAGCGGGTCAGAGTACAACGTTATGTCAGTGTGTCAGAGACTGGACCCAGCAAGGTCAGAAGGTCAGGGGGGGAATGGACTGGACCCAGCAAGGCCAGGGGGGGAATGGACTGGACCCAGCAAGGCCAGGGGGGGGGGGAATGGACTGGACCCAGCAAGGCCAGGGGGGGGGGGGGGGGAATGGACTGGACCCAGCAAGGCCAGGGGGGGGAATGGACTGGACCCAGCAAGGCCAGGGGGGGGGGGGAATGGACTGGACCCAGCAAGGCCAGGGAGGGGGGGGGGGGGGGGGGGAATGGACTGGACCCAGCAAGGTCAGGGGGGAATGGACTGGACCCAGCAAGGCCAGGGGGGGGGGGAAATGGACTGGACCCAGCAAGGTCAGGGGGGAATACACAGGGATGACGGCTGCTGTACATGGAGACCCCCCCTACACAGGGATGATGGCTTCTGTACATGGAGACCCCCCCCCCCTACACAGGGATGATGGCTGCTGTACATGGAGACCCCCTCCCCCTACACAGGGATGATGGCTGCTGTACATGGAGACCCCCCCCCCCTACACAGGGATGATGGCCGCTGTACATGGAGACCCCCCCCCCCCTACACAGGGATGATGGCCGCTGTACATGGAGACCCCCTACACAGGGATGATGGCTGCTGTACATGGAGACCCCCCCTACACAGGGATGATGGCTGCTGTACATGGAGACCCCCCCCCCCACCCTACACAGGGATGACGGCTGCTGTACATGGAGACCCCCCCTACACAGGGATGATGGCCGCTGTACATGGAGACCTCCTCCCCTACACACGGATGATGGCTGCTGTACATGGAGACCCCCTCCCCCTACACAGGGATGATGGCTGCTGTACATGGAGACCCCCCCTACACAGGGATGATGGCTGCTGTACATGGAGACCCCAATACACAGGGATGATGGCTGCTGTACATGGGGACCCCCTACACAGGGATGATGGCCGCTGTACATGGAGACCCCCCCTACACAGGGATGATGGCCGCTGTACATGGAGACCCCCCCTACACAGGGATGATGGCCGCTGTACATGGGGACCCCCTCCCCTACACAGGGATGATGGCCGCTGTACATGGAGACCCCCTCCCCTACACAGGGATGATGGCCGCTGTTCTCGGCCGTTTATCTTTGCTGTCAGTTTCTTCCCTTTATTCACTATGACTGTAAAACTTTCCATCCCAGAAGTCAGAGCGGCTCTTGTTACTGTCAATCACTATCACACTCTACAATGAATCATTCTCCTCCACTTTCCACGTTTTGCTTTCAGTTTGTCATTATTAAAAGGGGTTTTCTTGTACTGAAAGGGGAGAAATAAAAAAAAAAAAAAAAAGGTACTCATTGATTCTGTACAGCTGCCGATCCTGTCTGAAAGAATAGAAACCACAGACTCAGCCAATCACTGGACAGAGTGATGAACGCACATAGAAAATGTACAGTGGCACTCACCGGATCCTTAAAATGATGCTTTATTTCAGGGCATATACAGAGCAACAAACAAGTGCATTCCACTGGGAAGGAGCGACGATCGTTTCGCGCTACCGCGCTTCGACTGGCTCCACTACTCCACTCCACTGGCGTTCATCTACTCCACTCCACTTATTTCAGTAGAGCACCACCGAAACAGTGACTGTTGCCCGGACCTGGCTAAGGGTCTTACTAGCCGTGTGTTTGCATGTCTGAGTGCCCACTCTTTACTCTTTATATTCACTACTGGACAGAGTGATGCCTCGCCTTTCTCTTAAAGGGAAAGTGCGGCGCTTAACAATTATTCACAAAAAACCACACATTACAAAGTTATACAACTTTGTAATGTGTGTTATGTATGTGAATGGCCCCCTTCCAGTGTTTCCCCCCACCCACGCTAGACCCGGAAGTGTTGGTGCATTATACTCACCGCATCTCGTGTCGCCCCCGTCCACCATCTTGGGACAATGATGTCATCTTCAGGAGTCCGTCCGATCCGCTCCATCCGTCCCTCATGCCGACCCCCCTATGCTGCGTCATAACTGTGCTCAGCCGCTATAGGCTACGGAGTTACGGAGTACGGTTATGCTCAGCCAATCGCGGCTGAGCTGCTGATGACGCAGCAGAGGGGGGCCGGCATGAGGGACGGATGGAGCGGATCGGCCGGCCTCCCGAAGACTACGTCATTGTCCCAAGATGGCGGACGGGGGTCGACACGAGATGCGGTGAGTATAATGTGTATAACTGTGTAATGTGTGTTATTTTGTGAATAATTGTTTAGCGCCGCACTACCTCTTTAAAGTGTGGTACTGAATGGCAGTTCCATTATAATAAATAGAGCTGAGTTGTAATACCACACACAACCTGAGAACGGGTTTGGCGCTGTTTTTGGAAGGCACCTTGTCCTGTTTTTTTAACCCTTTAAGAATTCCTTACAACAAACCCCTCTGTTCCTGGCATCGTAGCTTTACCACCTACAGGACACTAATCTGGAGAAGCAAAAAAAAGTTCATTGTGTTTAATCTCTGTTCCTCCTAGATAAGATCTGAAGGTTTCATCATTGTTACCAAGGAAGGAGGTTTCCAATAGTTTTCCTAAGAACAGCAGGGGGGGGGGGGGACGACGACACTAGATGGCGGTGGTGTTTGGGGGGCAGGGGGACACTAGATGGTGGTGGTGTTTGGGGGGGGGGGGAGGAGGCAGGGGGACACTAGATGGCAGTGGTGTTTGGGGGCAGGGGGGGGGGGAGGCAGGGGGACACTAGATGGTGGGGGATCAGGGAGACACTAGATTGAGCAGGGGAGGCGGCACTAGAGAACGCCACTCCAGCGGTGGTGCAGGGATTTGGCGCGGTACGTTACCTTGCACTCGATCTCGGCCTGCCGTCTCTTGGCCTCGCTCAGCTGGCTCTGCAGGCTCTTGTTCTCGGTGGTCAGGTGCTGCACCTTGGCCTGCAGACTGTTGACCTCCTTCTCGGCTCTCCGCAGATGGTTGCTGTTTATCTGGTTCTGTCATGAGACCAAAGATAACAGAGATGAATGAGGAGAGATAGGCAGGTGTCAAAAGGCTCTTCTCTCTGCGTCCTGCAGCCGATGATCCCCGGCCGTCGGCACAGATAACCGCGCTCTGCAGCACTTGTGGCTTTCACACCTCTCTAAATACTTTATCTCTTCAATCACAAAACTACTGACAAATCAATAACACGTCAGGAAGACAAAATCTGTCAGCAATAAGAGATATAAGAGATAGCGAGGCCTATAGCAACAGGCCGAGTCCTGGAAACCTCACACATTCACAATTTATATTAAGTTTTCTTTATAAAAAAAAAAGCTACAACAAAGGGTTAAAAATTTCTGTTTATAATGAGTGTTAGATGTAAGTGAGGAGATGGGGACACCTAGTGGCCAAGCAGCACATTGCACTTCTCATACATTTCTGCATACAAATAATGTATTGAAATGGACTGAAATTCGCCATCATCTCCGCTCCACAACAACCCGTCACATTACATATTATACATCAGTTGTGGCAGTGGAGTTAAAGGGGTACTACGGCAAAAAATCTTTTCTTTCAAATCAACTGGTTTCAGAAAGTTATACTGATTTGTAATTTAAAAATCTCCAATCTTCCAGTACTTATCAGCTGCCTTATGTCCTGCAGGAAGTGGTGCATTCTCTCCAGTGTCACACAGTGCTCTCTGCTGCCACCTCTGTCCATGTCAGGAACTGTCCAGGGCAGGAGAGGTTTTCTATGGGGATTTGCTGCTGTTCTGGACAGTTCCTGACATGGACAGAGGTGGCAGCAGAGAGCACTGTGTCAGACTGGAGAGAATGCGCCACTTCCGGCAGGACATAAAGCAGCTGATAAGTACTGAAAGACTGCAGATTTTTTTTTTTTTTTTAAATAGAATTGAATTACAAATCTGTATAAATTTCTGACACCAGGGCAGAGTGGCAAAGAAAAAGCCATATCTGAGACTGGCCAATAAAAGAAAAAGAATAAGATGGGCAAAAGAACACAGACATTGGACAGAGGAAGACTGGAAAAAAGTGTTGTGGACGGATGAATCCAAGTTTGAGGTGTTTGGATGACAAAGAAGAACGTTTGTGAGACGCAGAAGAAATGAGAAGATGCTGGAAGAATGCCTGACGCCATCTGTTATACATGGTGGAGGTCATGTGATGGTCTGGGGTTGGTGCTGGTAAGGTGGGAGATTTGTACAGGGTAAAAGGGATTGTGAATAAGGAAGGCCATCACTCTGCACCGCCATGCCATACCCAGTGGACAGCGCTTGGTTGGAGCCAATTTCATCCTACAACAGGACAATGACCCTAAACACCTCCAAATTGTGCAAGAACTATTTCCAGCAGAAGCAGGCAGCTGGTATTCTATCATAGGTAATGGAGTGGCCAGCGCAGTCACCAGATCACCACCCCATTGTGGGAGCAGCTGGACCGTATGGTACGCCAGAAGTGCCCATCCAACCAATCCAACTTGTGGGAGCTGCTTCTAGAAGCGTGGGGGGCAATTTCTCCAGCTTACCCCAACAGATTAATAGCTAGAATGCCAAAGGTGGGCAATGCTGGAATTGCTGCAAAAGGAGGATTCTGGGACGGAAGCAAAGTGTGATGGAAGAACAATGTTATTTCACATACAAATCATTATTTCTAACCCTCTCAATGTCTTGTCTCTATTTTCTATTCATTTCACAACGTATGGTGGTGAAGAAGTGGGACTTTTCATGGAAAACACTAAATTGTTTGGGGGACCCCAAACTTTTGAACGGTATTGTGTATGGCGCTGTTTTCCTTTTCACTGTGTCTGTTCAGGTTTCCTACAGTAACTCTAGAAACCACAAAGGTCTAATAAATGTAACCAACATGGATGTGAGTATATAGTATATAGCGATAGGGGCCATCTGTACACTACACAGAGCTGTGGCCCTAAGGATATGCTGTATACACTCAGCGCAATGTATAGAGATGGTGGGATGGATACAGATACAAGCCTGGACCATCAGGTCTCTGTCTGACAAAACAAGTGATGGCAAACCTGAGTGTCCAGCTCCATCATCCGCTGCTTCATCTCCCGCAGGTCGGCCTGCCGCTCCGCTTCCCTAAGCCGCACACTCATCAGCTCGTCCTGCAGCTCATTCACCGTATTCTTCTTAGGCGGATCCTTCCACCGACCAGCGGTGCGCGCCAAATGTCTCTGGATTATAAAACAGTGTATGTAATTGTAAAAGTATACAAACCATTTACTGTACATTCAGACCATAAAGTGGAGGATGAAGCCCCAAGAAGACCGGGATGCCCAAACTATTTCCCTCCAGCTGGGAGTTGTAGTGTTTATCAGCTGCAGAGCACTGGCCGGGGACCACTAACATGGAAACCATCTCATGTGGCAAAGGTTACACTGCCGTCTAGTGGTGATTGGAAACCATCTCATGTGGCAAAGGTTACACTGCCATCTAGTGGTGATCAGAAACCATCTCATGTGGCAAAGGTTACACTGCCATCTAGTGGTGATTGGAAACCATCTCATGTGGCAAAGGTTACACTGCCGTCTAGTGGTGATTGGAAACCATCTCATGTGGCAAAGGTTACACTGCCATCTAGTGGTGATCGGAAACCATGCACAGGATTCCCAACATCAATCAGAGGAAGAAATTCACACACAGCGGACGCACGCTCGGTCTCATACAGGGGTCCGTGAGCGTTCAATAGGATTACATACCTGCAGCGTAACTTGTCATCGCATTGAGTGTATATAAGTGGCCCCTGCGGCCTGGTGTACACATTAGCGGGTCAGCACTCTGGCGTCTGGACATCCCGCTCAGCCAGTGTGCTGCGGCAGGGAGCAGCGTGAAAATCGCTGCGATTCTGTTACGTGTGAACCCACCCTAAGGCTACATTCACACAGTGTATGGACAACAGCCGCTATGTTGGGTGTCGTAAACAAGTGATATGTCGATTATTTCAATGGCCGCAGAAAACAATGGTAGTTGTTTTTTTGCATTCACTTCAATACAACACATTTCACTATAGAAAACAACGACGGTTCTTGTCATGAAATGTACATTGTGTAAACATGGCCTTACAGTAAAAAAAAGAAATGAAGGGTCTCGCTGTAATGAAGTTAGCCAGCCGCACAACATGGCCGAACGCTGGATGGCGATATCAGCTACAACCATCTCTATGTAGGAGCCCCCGGCCACTTACTTGTCATAATGAGGCAGGGGTCCGACATGGTGTGCAGAACCTATAGAGGGGAATGTATTACACTATACACAGCACACCTATTAGTCATGTCTCCATCAGGAGGGCCGACACGCTCTGAGCTGCACATAGAGGTTAGAGGGGTCACGTCCAATGTACATATGGGGGGGGTCTTGTCTCACATATGGGGGGAGGGGGGTAATGTCTCATCTACAGAGGGGGTCCCTTGTCTCCTCGCTGATGCACAGTCCTACCTGCCAGTGCTCCTCCAGGTCCTTGACCTGCTGCTTCTGCTCCTTCATGGCAGTTATGGCTTCCGCTTCTCGGATCTTCACGGCTATTAGCTCTTCCTGAAGTCGGGCAATATTGTTCTCATCTGGCAGGGAGCTATTTCTCTGCGGACAAGAGGAACAAACTATTATCCATCACATCCTATCATCTCCCTGTGTATGGCCTCTGGGGTCCTCACTGTATCCCCCCTATTATCCATCACATCCTATCATCTCCCTGTGTATGGGCCTCTGGGGTCCTCACTGTCCCCCCCCCCCTATTATCCATCACATCCTATCATCTCCCTGTGTATGGCCTCTGGGGTCCTCACTGTATCCCCCCCCCCTATTATCCATCACATCCTATCATCTCCCTGTGTATGGGCCCCTGGGGGCTGTTTGTATACGGTGATGTAGCAGAGCTGGGTGTATATTGTGCTTGCAGCAGAGCTGTGTATAATGTAGTGTCATGGTGAGTGTAAAAGTGGCCCTGGCATTTCAATAAACTTTGACCCCTTTAAAGCCTTAGACCACCAGGGAAATTTATTTAGCAGTTTTTCTCAGTTTTCTAATAATACGGTATGTGGATGTGGATATATGTATGTGTGTGTGTGTGTGTGTGTATACATTCACACACACACATATCACACACAGAATATACATACATATACACACACACCCCCATCACAAAGGAATCCCCTACCTTCTCGATGTCGAGTATCTTGTCCTGCATCTCCTTCATGGCGCAGTGGGATTCGGCCTCCTTCAGCCTCGCCTGCACCAGCTCCTTCTCCAGCTGCAGAACAAACTCCTCGGAGTAGCGGGGATTACACTTGTGCTATGGAGACAGAACAGCGATCCCTGTATATACCTGATGGATATATCACTGTGCACTATGAGTATACAGAGGGCAGAGGATATAGAACAGCGCAAAATACTCTGATCAATGATCACTACACAACACGAGAACAGAATCAGACCCCTCTCTGTGATGTCAAAGATTGGGGGGGAATCTGACCCCAAACTACATATCAGGGGACTGAGGATGAATGAGGAAAGGGGATTGCAATGTAAAACTGCACCTGATAAAGCTGCACTGACACACGTAAAAAAAAAAATACACGTGTGCTGTGTCACCGATACGTGTAACGCGTAATGTGTCGCCGATACGTGTAACGTGACAGAAGAGCACACTGTTAGCTAAACGTTACCTTTCCCATCACAGTCACTGATAATAGGGGATATAATCGCTTTATTCTCAATACTAAGATCTACTATGATACAAACTAACACGAGAATCACAATTGTCACCGCGGCCGTCAGTGCGACCTGTGCAGCTGTCACCGCAGCGTATACTGTAACAGCAGAGTCATCTGTACACAGAGTGAATGTAACTGACCCTGGACCATGTATAATAGATGAGCGGATTATATTACACATGATTAGGAGACATCATCCTACAGACAATACTCATTCCTGATACTCATGATGATGACCCCCGGACTCTGCATACAGGTATCAGCATCATATCTCAACCAGCTTAAAGGGGCACTCCGGGAGACTGTTAAAATATTTATGTATACACATACACACACATATATATATTTATTATTATGGTATAGTGCTAACACACGGCTTGTTTTATAACTTCATTAAAGGGGTTATCCAGCGCTACAAAAACATGGCCACTGTTGTCTCCAGGTCAGGTGCGGTTTGCAATTAAGCTCCATTTACTTCAATGGAATAGAGTTTCAAAACCCCACCCAAACTGGAGACAACAGTAGGGGGAAAAAGGCCATGTTTTGTAGCGCTGGATAACCCCTTTAAAATAAATCTATAATTTTACACTTTTATATGTACTTCTGATGTCGGGCAGCAATAAAGGACAACACAGCTTCCTCTGCTGCCCCCACTGTTTGTGTCGCGAACTGCAGGACTATAATCCCTGCAGTTCCTATACAGAGACTGTTCCTGTTCCCCAGTATACGGTTTATTCTTATATACAATACACGGTTCTTCATGATCAACTATTCACTCCGCTAGATCAGAAAAACTCCTTTCAACTGGATCTAAATGGAAAAAAAACCCACTTGTGTAACTTGCTGTTACTGAGCTGCTATGACGCCCCCTGGAGGTGTTTAGGTTCCCTCTCTGAATGTCCACCTGGTGAGAAGCCGCCTCTCCAGAGACGGAGCATGTGTGACCACCGGCACTGGGCATGAGGTGGACGTTCTAAGGAGGAACTGGAACCACCACAGAGGGCGCCACACACACCTATATATAACCACAATACAGAAACCACAAGAAAAGTGCACAGTATGAACAAAGCCTTATTATAACCATCACCTTATACAGTTTATATGACAGTCCCTTTATGTACACACATAGCATTGTGGTATTAAACACGAATTCCCTGTGTGGAGCTTCAGCATATAAACCGCACACTAGCGAAGCTTCCCCCCATTGTGGAGATATAAACAAAAGACTTTTGATGATTGACTAAAGTGTGATCAGACTGATCCCGGAGCCATAAATATATACACACACACACAATGTATATAAACTACCACCACACAGATGGCTGTACTGCTCATGTATTACTGAGCACAGGGAGAAAACATCCACAGTGCAGGGGGAAAGGGAAATGAGCGCCGTGTGACTGCTCCAAATACTAACAAACTAAGTCACTAAAGCCTCTATTATTACATGGGGCAGCAGTGAGCAGGTAAGTGCAGGGGAGGGGCAGCCTATAGAGGATAGCAGTGGTCTGCTCTGAGAGAGACGTGTGAGAGAGACAGACAGACAGACAGACACACGCCAGGGAGCTACAGAGACATGAGAGAGTGAGTGAGAGAGAGACATGCCAGGGAGCTACAGAGACATGCCAGGGAGCTACAGAGACATGCCAGGGAGCTACAGAGACATGCCAGGGAGCTACAGAGACATGCCAGGGAGCTACAGAGACATGCCAGGGAGCTACAGAGACATGACAGGGAGCTACAGAGACATGACAGGGAGCTACAGAGACATGACAGGGAGCTACAGAGACATGACAGGGAGCTACAGAGACATGAGAGAGTGAGTGAGAGAGAGAGACAAGCAAGGGAGCTAGAGACAAGAGAGAGAGACGCCAGAGAGCTACAGAGACACGCCAGGGAGCTACAGAGACATGAGAGAGTGAGAGAGAGAGAGACACGCCAGGGAGCTACAGAGACATGACAGAGAGAGAGAGAGAGAGAGAGAGAGAGAGAGAGAGAGAACAAGCAAGGGAGCTAGAGACGAGAGAGAGATGCCAGAGAGCTACAGAGACATGACAGAGAGAGAGACATATGAGAGAGAGAGACCATGGAGCTACAGAGACATATGAGAGAGTTAGGGTGGTATTACACGGGCCGAGCAGGGCCCGATAATACCTGTAAACGAGCGCCGATCTGCTAGATCGTTGCTCGTTTACTGGCTTTATTAAGGTCCGATAATCGTTTGACAAGAGCTGCAAGGACATCGTTACCGATGTCCTTGCAGCCCTTGCTAAACTGGCATACATTACCCATCCACGTTCCAGGCCTGTGATTGGCTGAGCGGCCTATCAGCTGACAAGCCGCTGTGAAGCTAGAGCGCGCACGGGACCCCGGAAGAAGCGGACGGCAGGAGCAGCCCTGGAACGTGGATGGGTAATGTATATCGTTAGTCGCCGGCCACGCACCGCTATTACACATAGCGGTGCGCGGTCGGCGGCCGACAAAAATAGGGTCTAATGCCCCTATTCCACAGGTCGTTTAGAGGAGCCAGGTCTTATAAAGTGGTCAACGATTTCTCGTTCGGTCTTTAATCGTTAACTGCATTTCAAACGAACGATTATCGTTTAGATTCGAACGATTTAACGATAATCTGAACGATAATCGTCCGGTGGAATAGGGCCCTTAACCTATATCAACGATCAGCCGATGATCGTTGTCATCAACTGATCGTTGCATTTATTACATGGAGCGATAATCGGCCGAATCGGGCCAATTCGGCCGATTATCGTTCCGTGTAATAGTACCCTAAGACACCAAGGAGCTACAGAGACATGAGAGAGTGAGTGAGAGAGAGAGACACAAGCAAGGGAGCTAGAGACAAGAGAGAGAGACGCCAGGGAGCTACAGAGACATGAGAGAGTGAGTGAGAGAGAGAGACGCCAGGGAGCTACAGAGACATGAGAGAGTGAGTGAGAGAGAGAGACACGCCAGGGAGCTACAGAGACATGAGAGAGAGAGAGAGACAAGCAAGGGAGCTAGAGACAAGAGCGAGAGACGCCAGAGAGCTACAGAGACATGACAGAGAGAGAGACACAAGCAAGGGAGCTAGAGACAAGAGAGAGAGAGACGCCAGAGAGCTACAGAGACATGAGAGAGAGAGAGAGAGAGAGACACACCAAGGAGCTACAGAGACATGAGCGAGTGAGTGAGAGAGAGAGAGACACGCCAGGGAGCTACAGAGACATGAGAGAGAGAGAGACACAAGCAAGGGAGCTAGAGACAAGAGAGAGAGACGCCAGAGAGCTACAGAGACATGAGAGAGAGAGAGAGAGAGAGAGACACCAAGGAGCTACAGAGACATGAGAGAGAGACATGAGAGAGAGAGAGAGAGAGACGCCAGAGAGCTACAGAGACATGAGAGAGACACCAGAGAGCTACAGAGACATATGAGAGAGAGAGAGAGAGGGGCCAGGGAGCTACAGAGACATATGAGAGAGAGAGAGGGGCCAGGGAGCTACAAAGACGTTTTTCCAGAATTCTTCCCCGATATTGTACAAATCCTAATAGAACTAGTTACTAGAGGTGATCGCTGCTACATGGGGATTTACATGTTATTCTCCCTGCACGGTGGAGGTTTACCCCATTGACTGTATAACTGTGTCTTATTAGTTACATTGTTTGTCTGTATTTCCGGCTTAGAGACCACATTCTATTCTATTCGTTAACAATGAATTACTTTTTCTTCCATCGGTTAATACTGAGAATACACCCGCCTCACTGTCATCGATCCCTCAGATGGCAAAAAGGGTGTGAATGCGGCTCTAATATACAGGAATATCCCTTGAAGTCTCAGGCACCTCCAGTCCTCAGAGAAAACCTGCTCTAGACCATTGAGGAGGAAGGTCAAAGAGGTGATAGGGGGTTCAGAAAGGAAAGGGGGGGAAAGGGGAGAGAAGAGTGGGGGGAGAGGGGAGAGGGGAGAGAGAAGAGGAGCGGGGGGGGGGGGGGGGGGGGAGAGAGAGAGAAGGGCAGAGAGGAGAGGAGGGGGGGCAGAGAGGAGAGGAGGGGGGCAGAGAGGAGAGGAGGGGGGACAGAGAAGAGAGGAGGGGGGCAGAGAGCAGAGGAGCAGAGAGGAGGGGGGGCAGAGAGGAGAGGAGGGGGGGCAGAGAGGAGAGGAGAGGAGGGGGGGGCAGAGAGGAGAGGAGGGGGGGGGGGGCAGAGAGGAGAGGAGGGGGGGCAGCGCAGGGCAGCCAGGCTCCTTACCATCTGCTGTTGTTGCTGCAGCTCGCCGATGGTGTGCTGCGCCTGCTCTAGCTTACCGCTGGACTCATCATTCTGCTGCTTCATGGTGGCCAGCTCCCGTTTTATCAGGTAGTTCTCCTCTGCCTCCTGGGCCCTCGTCACTTGTCCCTTTGGACATAATTTTATGGTTTTAAGCAATCCAGATGTATAGAGGAGTTTCCAGAGCTCAGCTGTATCTACATATAACCAGAGTGCAGAACAGAGGCGGCCATGGCGGAGGAGGAAGCCATAGTTATGATGTATCCCACCAAGGACAGGACACATGGCGGAGGAGGAAGCCATAGTTATGATGTATCCCACCAAGGACAGGACACATGGCGGAGGAGGAGGAAGCCATAGTTATGATGTATCCCACCAAGGACAGGACACATGGCGGAGGAGGAAGCCATAGTTATGATGTATCCCACCAAGGACAGGACACATGGCGGAGGAGGAAGCCATAGTTATGATGTATCCCACCAAGGACAGGACACATGGCGGAGGAGGAGGAAGCCATAGTTATGATGTATCCCACCAAGGACAGGACACATGGCGGAGGAGAAGGAAGCCATAGTTATGATGTATCCCACCAAGGACAGGACACATGGCGGAGGAGGAGGAAGCCATAGTTATGATGTATCCCACTATGGACAGGACACATGGCGTATTCAATATGATGGGTCAGCCCCATGAGACCTTCCAGACTTAAATGTAGTGGAAGTGATGGCTCCTTCGCTGCAGCACAATGCTCTGCATATAAAACTAGCTCACACTTAGGCTTGGCTAGGGCTCATATCTGTGGAGACAAAAGGCCGAAGGAGGCACCATCGCTTCTGTAATATATATAACTAAAGGGGTCGTCTCACTAAGGCTATGCCCTACAGACATTACAAGACAGGGAAACGTCAGCAGCTCCAGTGACCCCAATGGTCCTTAAACAACATGAATAGCTGTCTATGTAATACTGTATGTCACCTGCAGAGGTCTCTGTAAACCTGCAGGCATGGAGGTGGTCCCACTGACTGTGTGCACAGATGTCAATCACTGAGTGGGACCACCCCCACTACATAAAGGGGTATTCCACTCAAACATAACTGATATATCCCTGCTCATGGTGAGACTAACAATTCCTTCCATACTTGTTTTTATCTATTCAGTCTCCTTCCCCCAGTTCTCAGCTGCTGCTTTCTGTTGAAAAATCTCTTTGTGAGCCTTTCTCCCTGTCTCCCTCCTTCCCCCTCCCTACTGAGACAGCTGATGTAAACAAGTCCCTGGCAGGCTGCGTCTGCAACATTGTAGCTTCTTTGTAATGTAATAACCCTCCCAACATTACAAAGAAGCTACAATGTTGCAGATGCAGCCTGCCAGGGATTGGTTTACATTGCAGATACAGCTTGCCAGGGACTTGTTTACATAAGCTGTCTCAAAAGGGAGGAGGGAGCAGGGGGAGACAGAGAGGAAAACTCACACACAAATGTTTGTGTCTTCAGCAGAAAGCATCAGCTGAGAACTGGGGGAAGGAGACTGAATAGATAATAACTATAGAAGGAATTATTAGTCTCACCATGGGCAGCAACATATCAAAAGTTATAGATTTCCATAAATAATTTACTGATTATGGTTAAGAAGGTTTAGTCAGGCCGTAAATGTTTGATTGATGGGGGTCCCGTTCCTGACACCCTCCTGTAGATCAGCTGACTAAGGGAACCACAATGCTCATGTAAATGCTGCAGTCCCCCGGATCATATTGCAGGAAGAGCTGCATACATTCAGTAGTGGCTGTACCTGGTATTGGGGGGGGGGGGGGGGGGGTTTGCAGCTCAGTTCCGTTGAAGTAAATAGAGCTGTAACCTACGGAACTGTCCAGAGCAGCAGCAAATCCCCATAGAAAACCTCTCCTGCTCTGGACAGTTCCTGACATGGACAGAGGTGGCAGCAGAGAGCACTGTGTCAGACTGGAGAGAATACAACACTTCCTGCAGGACATACAGCAGCTCATAAGTACTGGAAGACTGGAGATTTTTTTGCTGTGTCTGCTGAGCAACAGGGAGGCTGAAGTCCTAGATAGTAGCATTAAAGGGGAACCCCGCAGCTCAATGAGGTACAGAGACACATACACATAGTTGTACAACCAGGACTCCAGGTGAAAAACCCTATAGAGGCCTCTTTTCTCATCACAAGAAGGGAATATAGGTGGTTGTGTCTCCTGCCGCCATCTTCACTCTTGGTCCTCCTCACACAATGGCCGCCTCAGTGCTGTCTTCCTGGTCACCTCGCTGGCTCGGGGTCACCATATGTGCCGGATTGCGGTACTATATGTGGTTTACACAAGAATGGAGCAAGCACAATGAGGATGATGGGACATTAGAACCATGCGGTGATGGAGCCGGGATCATGCCGTGCAGTTAGTTCTTTCATCAATTAAGAAAATTGTTAATTCTCGGGGGCGATAAAGTTGGGTTTCTTTATATATTTTTTTTATTTTGTAATTAAGAAGGTGTTAGACACAGTGGATTAGGCAGCGTGCAGTCATTAATACAGATTATATACACTGATGCATGGGCTATATACACTGCATGCATCCTACCCCCCGCCAATTACAGGGCAACACAGGGTTAACTGGGAGGTCAGGGGGTTACTGAGGACAAGACGTGATGACTATACCTGGATCAATCTATCTGCCAGGGATGCACTCTCCTATGGAAAGGAAAAAATCCAGAGAGGAACTTCAGAAAAGAGATGAAAAGTAACAAGAAAACACATAAGAAATCAATGAGAGGAGACGTCTGCTGCTGGGGAACAGAGGCAAGCCCGAAATCTGGGGAAGAAACGGAGAATTCAGTAAAATAGTCTGACCAGGGGCCGGTGCTCAGCGCCTTGTTACAGCGCTAAACAAGCTCTACACCCACAGCACCATCCGGCTGGTTCAGTCCCTTTAAAGGGATACCCCATGATTGGAAAAAACATGGCTGCTTTATCCTGCAATAGCACCGCTCGTCCTCAGTGCTAGTGAAGTGAATAGAGCAGAGCTGTAATACCGCCTACAGCCTGAGGACGGGGTGGCACTGTTTTTGGATGCAAGAAGCAATGTTTTGCCAATCCCAGAGACCCCTTTAACGTGTATGCTGATGTCATATGGAGGTAAGATACCGGCCCCCCACGGTCTATGGCCCCTTCTGTACAGTCTTTTTTAACCGAACTTGGTAGAAACTGGCAGAAAACATTTTCCCCATGTCCTACCTGAAGCCATGCCCCCCGCCCTGTGGCTGTACGGACAGGGGGGCTGCAGATCCGATGACGACATTGAAGTTGGTTCCATTTATCTGAATGAGAAGGTTCCGGCACCAATCCCCTGGAGTTCTGCAAACATCATTCAGATCAATGGGACACAAATCCCCACATGTGATGGGATCCCTTCCATCTCTCACCATGCAAAAGCAAGGCGACCCGATCCTCGCACAGGGTAGTCTTCTGCCAGACGTACAGTGCTCAGGGGGTCACACACCAGAGGAGGTCTGTATCACCATGATGAGAGGCTCTCAGATGGTCAGACTGAGGGGGACGGGGGTGAATCAGTCACTGCCAGGATTGTGGCCTCAATGGTAACTTATACAATTTCCTTCATGCAAAGCAGAGAATCCAGAGGAGGAGGAGAGAGATCATGTGACATGTGAGAAGCGATGTACAGAGTGAGGACTATATACAGCCTGCATACTGACAGCACATATACAGGGCAGACAGGCGGCCCCCCCATATAGGAGGGCAGACAGGCGGCCCCCCCATATAGAGGGCAGACAGGCGGCCCCCCCATATAGAGGGCAGACAGGCGGCCCCCCCATATAGAGGGCAGACAGGCGGCCCCCCCATATAGAGGGCAGACAGGCGGCCCCCCCATATAGAGGGCAGACAGGCGGCCCCCCCCATATAGAGGGCAGACAGGCGGCCCCCCCATATAGAGGGCAGACAGGCGGCCCCCCCATATAGAGGGCAGACAGGCGGCCCCCCCATATAGAGGGCAGACAGGCGGCCCCCCCATATAGAGGGCAGACAGGCGGCCCCCCCATATAGAGGGCAGACAGGCAGCCCCCCCATATAGAGGGCAGACAGGCAGCCCCCCCATATAGAGGGCAGACAGGCAGCGCCCCCATATAGAGGGCAGACAGGCAGCGCCCCCATATAGAGGGCAGACAGGCAGCGCCCCCATATAGAGGGCAGACAGGCAGCGCCCCCATATAGAGGGCAGACAGGCAGCCCCCCATATAGAGGGCAGACAGGCAGCCCCCCATATAGAGGGCAGACAGGCAGCCCCCCATATAGAGGGCAGGCGGCCATCTGCATCCTTCTCTGTTGACTAGACTCCTCATCAGTAAGCGGCAGTGCTGTGTAAATGCCCCGGGGGGCCATGTTCCGAGTGGAGCAGTATATTCCCTGCTGTATATCACTGTATAATGGCGGCCGTGTGTGTGTGTGTGTGTGGAATAGTGCAGCGACAGCAGAACAGGTATCCTGACATCATGTGACTGGCAGCTTACAGCTACGTGACACGCGATCACACAACCCATGGGTTAAGTACACCGCTGCCTCCTCTACTGCAGTGACCGCTAGTACCTATATCTCCGGCCATTGATGGACATGTCTGCAGTTGTAGTGCTGGAGAGTGACAGGCTACCTATGGTATACACCGCAGAGTATACAGTGATCATCAGGATAGGAAAAACAATTCTGTCTCCTTAAAGGAGAAGTCAGACCTTTTTATGTCTTTTTCAAAAGAGGCGGGGAGGAGGTGGCTGAACATAAGCACCTACCTCCCCGGCTCCAGCACTGGGGTCCGCTGTCCCCACGCCGGTTCCCCAGCCGCTGACAGGCAGAGCAGGGCTGATACATCACGACCAATGTTCCTACTTTGACCAGTAAACGGCCAGTAGACCAGGAACAACGGACCAGGACCAGGGCCAGGGTTCTTGTTGTGATAGTAAGCCACCTCCTCCCACGCTCTCCAACCCCGGACTAGATAATCAACCGATTCTGCAGCATCAAGGAAAAGGAGCCCATAGAGTGGTATCCCCATCTCAGCTTGTTATCCCCCCCATATCTATAGGATGGAACAGGCTGATCGCCCCCCGCAATTAACAGAGCGCCCACTGTGCCGGCACTGCATTCATTTTCCAAGGGACGCCAAATACTTCCCCCATCCATAGCGGAGAGGGGATACCCCTTACTGATCTCCGTCCCCCCCCAGGTATAGTGGTAGCTTATCACCTGCTATCACAGGGCTCTTACAACTGCAAGGAATTATTCACTATGAAGGACCCATATTCTTAGTTAAAGGGATTGCTCAAAGACTAAAGGTAATTCCCATCTACAGAGCACAGGATAACTTATCAGGGACTCCAGGACCCCGCTGATCACAAGAACAGAGGAGACAGCCATTAACTCCGCCATGTTTGGAAGCCCCACAGACCGAGTACCTGTCACAGAGCCATTCAACCACACAGACTTACATTATGCAGCCGTCTAGGTCACATGATACAGAATCAGGAAAGAACGGCCGGACTTCTCCTGATTGGTTGTGGTCTAAAAATCTCAGACACCAATCAAAAAAAATGTTCAATAACAAAAGATTTTTCTAATGACCGATGCTAAAGGGATTGTTCACCAATATGTTTTTTCTTTCAAGTCAGCTGGTGCCAGAGATTTGAAATTTGCTTCAATTAAAAAATCTCCAATCTTCCAGTACCTATCAGCTGCTGTATGTCCTGCAGGAAGTGGTGTATTCTCTCCAGTCTGATACAGTGCTCTCTGCTGGTGGCTGTCCATGTCATGAACTGTCTAGAGCAGCAAATCCCCATAGAAAACCTCTCCTGCTCTGGACAGTTCCTGACATGGACAGAGGTGGCAGCAGAGAGCACTGTGTCAGACTGGAGAGAATACACCACTTCCTACAGGACATACAGCAGCTAATAAGTACTGGAAGACTGGAGATTTTTTAATAGAAGAAAATTTCAAATCTCTGTCACTTTCTAGAACCAGTGGATTTGAAAAAAAAAATATTGGTGAACTACCCCTTTAAGCTCTGGTGTGCCAAACGCAGAGTCTGACCAACTGATATTGATAGCCGAGAGCGACCTCTGACCTCCACCCATCCAGGCACATAACACTGTTCATACTGACCGATTCTGCTCCTTTTGGGTCCAAAACCAGAGGCAAAAGACCGTAAGTGAGCAAACCCCCCCCCCCCATTATTAACAGCGCTATATGCAGGGGTGGCAGGGCATGAGGTCAGGGTGATGAAGATGTAACAAAGGCTGACACCAGAGAGCAGGGGCACAACCCAACAGAGACATGCAGCAGCCATTGTTATTGCCTGGCGTACAGGGACTCTACTAAGCCGGTATTATATGCAGCAGATATACAGCTGCGGACACGGCTGATGATGTGTCTGACAATCCTTCTTACCTTCTCCAGGGTTTCGATGCGTTGCTTCAGCAGCCGATTCTCAGTGCGCAACCTCTGAAAGACAAAGATCACAGATCAATCCGCCAGGATTATTATAAAGTGCCGCAAAAGAACGGACATCTGCAGCCCACCGTACCAGGGGTCTCATATACAGCAGATGTGTAGATGAAAGCTGTACCGGAGACAATACCTTATATATTAGAGGAACCTGCAGCTTCCTCATCTTCCTGTACTTTCCCTAAACCTCCTCAGACAAACACAAAAACCATAGAGAAGGGGGTGGAGGGGGCAGCAGCTGCAGGAAGGAGACTGGCACAGCTCTCACATCACACCAGGAGATGCCCAGTATATGGATACAGAGGGGGAGGAGGGGGTAGCGGCTGCAGGAAGGAGACTGGCACAGCACACAGCTCTCACATCACACCAGGAGATGCCCAGTATATGTATACAGAGGGGGAGGAGGGGGTAGCGGCTGCAGGAAGGAGACTGGCACAGCACACAGCTCTCACATCACACCAGGAGATGCCCAGTATATGTATACAGAGGGGGAGGAGGGGGCAGCAGCTGCAGGAAGGAGACTGGCACAGCTCTCACATCACACCAGGAGATGCCCAGTATATGGATACAGAGGGGGAGGAGGGGTTAGCGGCTGCAGGAAGGAGACTGGCACAGCCGACAGCTCTTATATAACACCAGGAGATGCCCAGTATATGTATACAGAAACCAGCAAAGGCTGCTCCACATCTAATACATCTAATAATCTATAACTGCTTAAAGTGACACTGTCACTCCCTTTGTGCATTCTGACATCTCTACACAGGAGTAAAGGGTAAATTTTGCGTTTTTCATACCTTATTTCATATCATACGTCATGGTGTTTGTTCAAGTAAAAAGTGATCTTTTATCAACTGCAGATTGTATTAAGTGGGCGTGGCCTCGCGGCACTAGCGCCACTTAGAACCCGCCCACAACTGACCCGTTGGCCCCGCCCCTTGACACCCATTTGTTGGCCGACGTAAAGGGGGTGGGGTGTAGACCTTTTGGCCAGCCTGTTCCAATGGCCGTAGAGACTGCGGGGCCAACTGTGGCGTTGTGGGCGGGGCTAAGTGGCACTAATGCCGCGAGGCCTCACCCACTTAACACAATCTGCAGTTGTTAAAAGATGACTTTTTACTTGAACAAGCACCATGACGTATGATATAAAATAAGGTATGAAAACCGCTAAATTTACCCTTTACACCTGTGTAGAGATGTCAGAATGCACAAAGGGGGACAGGGTCACTTTAAAGTAGTACTCAATCAAAAATCTTTTTCTGTCAAATCAACTGGTGTCAGACAGGAGAGAATCCACCACTTTCTCCAGGACATGCAGCAGCTGATAACTACTGGAAGAATTTAGACTTTATAATAGTAAGTAGTTTACAAATCTATAAAACTTTCTGACACCAGTTGATTTGGTGAACTACCCCTTTTACACCATAAACATCGGTAAGGGCTGGAGTAAGTGGCGGGCAGTATACAGGCACTCAGCATGGTGACACTATTCTGTCTGGGACTCATGGCCCTCGCTCTATCGGTACATGCAGATTATTCCGGTCAGAGCTTCATGGTGCTTTACCTTGATCTCCACTTGCTCTTCCATCTCCTTTGTCTTTATTGTAGTGTATTCTTTCTCTAACCTGAAATAACACAAAAGCAACAAAACTCAGAAGAGACAAATGGTGGCTATAGAGCACACATGATGTGGAGGAGCTGACTATAGCAAGACACAGGGCCCCCTCTGACATAGGAGGCCTCTAGGGGTCAGGGGTAACTGGTCTGGCTCTTGTGTCTATACTATGACATCGACAGGAGGACAAACACTTTATATAAATATACAATACTGTGAAGGTCACCAGGACTGGTCCACAGGTCCTACATGCCTCCATAGTGTCCACAATACACAGATCATTACATTCTAGACCACTGGTGTTAAACTCAGGCCCTCTAGCTGTTTCAGAACTACAATACCCATCATGCCTGGACACCCAAAGCTAAAGCTTTGGCTTTCCAAGCATGATGAGAATTGTAGTTTCGTAAGAGCTGGAGGGGCTGAGTTTGACACCAGAGATCTGTGCCACAATTGTGGATCTGCACTACAAGACAGATGCCTAGAAGTTTTACATTTGTCTGTAATTACAGAACCACAATTATGGAAAAATTTTGTGGTTGTGTGAAGGTGGCCCAAAAGTCTGGTTTAAAAAAAAAAAAGTGATGCCAATGTATACACCGTGTACTGCACTGGGCCTTTTCACTTTAAAACAAAAGAGATCCTGGTGGCACAGTCATGCGGTTTCCGCGCTCTGCACCGTTACATTCTTGTGCACCGGTCCGCTCTATGCACTGGATCCGGGCCTGGCGACCCCCCGAGTGTAATGGTATCCCCTCCAGTGCATAGAGTGGGCCGATGCACAAGGAGAAAATGTTGCCGAGCTCAGGAACCGGGTGGTGTTTGGAAACATGGACCGTGCCACCAGGATCCCTGCTCTGGCAGGGTAATGAAAAAAATATATATGACTTCCAAGCTGGTAAGTTCACTTTAATGTCACCCAGACACCATGTCTGGGACACTGCCCATAGGATTACAAAGCAGGAGGGAGCCCCAGCTATAGAGTATGTCTGTCACCCGCTGAATGTGCCCACTGCCAGCACACCAGGGCATCCCTTATTTCATGGTCTTGACTTAAATGTAGTTGGCTCAGAAATGAATTTTAACAATTTGCTGAGCAAAATCTCCCCACTAGCACTGGGCACATGCCCCTGACTTCCAGCATGAAGAGCCCACTTCCCAGGGGGGCGCCACATCTCTGCCAGTATCCTGAGAACATGCATACAGTATAAGCCTACGACAGAGCGGCAGCGGTGGGTCCTGGGCCTGTGGCCTACAAGACACCAGAGCCACATACCCCCATTAACATTACCTGCACTGGCTCCAATCATCATGGATTGGGGGAAGGCGAGATAGAGGATTTATTACTTTACATGTTACTTTCTAAGGGGCCCAGAGCGGACATTACTACAATGGAAATAATTGAAAACTTTCCAAGCTCCATCATGTTTCATGGTGAGCGTCATTGTTATTTAGGCCCAAATCGCTGCATTAGATGTGAAGTTCCACCGCGGGGCCATCATAGCACAGGCCACATCTTATTCTTCATTCTCTAACACACTGCACTTGCGGTCGGGTAGTCACTCACTTTTTCATCTTCTTTGAATTGTATTTCACTTGGTAAGCAGCTTGTATCAGCTTCTCGGGGCCGCCATCAAACTGATGTGGAATGACCTTCTGAAAGTGCTGAGAGAGGAGAGAGAACTCAATCACACCGGGACTGATAGAACACTGAGCAGGTCCCCAATGGTGGAAGCCTCGGTTATATCACCGCCTACAGCAGGGATGGGGAAGCCTCCGCCCACCAGTCCAGGCATGATGGGAACTGTAGTTCTGTAAAAGCTGGAGGGCGGCAGCTTCCCTATATCCAGCCTACAGGAACAGATTCCACCTGTATTGTCATTTATATAGGAAGCTATAATACTTTCATTACTGTAGAATGGGATTCCCAATGAGTTACCTGTAACATCCCTTCCATATCCAGCTGCATTAGTTCCGGCTGGTTCATCTGAAGAACAGCGAGGCCGACCCGAAACACAATCTCTAAACCCTGAGAATAAGAGGAGGGATGAGTATGAGCGGTAAGGGAAGGCAGCTGGGATTGAGATTCCTTCTTTTACTTTGATATTTAAACCACCTATTGGTTCCTTCTCTGGGTATACGGACGTCATAGGGGGCTCCCAGTCCCATCCTCATCAGCCACAACTTCACTTAATAAAAAGCAATGAGCGAACATGGAAAAATGTCCGAGTTCAGACGTGCGGCCAAACACAAACCCTCGGCATTCAACTCCCGGCAGCTGCAGAGGCTGGATGCAGCCCTAGGGAGCCCTGGAAAACATGGATACAGACGTAAACCATAGGTTGTATCCATGTTTTACTGGCAGCTCTAGTGCGGCATCCAACGCCTGCAGCTGCCGGGAGTTGAATGCGGAGGGTTCGTGTTTGGCCGCACATCTGAACTCGGACATTTTTCCGATGTTTGCTCATTACTTATTATAACGCATTTCCTCCTCTGTGGCTACTGCAGCTTCCTGGAGCAAATTCAGCTGATGGCGGCTATGGCTCCATTCTGAGAGTGATAGTCTGTGATAAAGCCAAGGGGGTTTATCACAGTCCCATGCCTATACTAAAAAAACGTATAACAAGGTCTGACATTTAATGTTAGAGAGCGCCAATCTGCTACACCAGCACTCAATCGTGAAGCAAGGGCTGTGTATGTGTGCGTGTATTATTGTTATTGACGTCCATGTATTCCTTGCTGTATGTAGTAAATAATAAAAGTATATACATAACTATCTGCACTTCCGGCGCCATCCTAGCTTCTTGCCGCTCACCACAGCCGCCACTGGCACAGCTGAAGCCGTCTCAGCGGGTCACTCAGCCACTCACTGGCAGCAGCGCTGTCCCACGTCGGTCAGCGAGCAGCTGATCAATCTGTTACCGCAGAGACAGCTTCAGCTGTGCCAGTGGCGGCTGTGGTGAGGACACTGCCGGGAGTGCGGACAGGTATGTATAATATATATGTATATATTTTTTTTTCTTTTAGCAGTCGGCGGCCAATTATTTTTAAACATGTGAGAAGTCACCGACCAGGCAATGATGGTTTCATCAGCTGATGGTTGTCTTTATTACACAGAATTATAATCTGCCTATTTGGCCCGATTCAGCAGATTATTACTTAAAGCTTGCCTAGCATAATTTCTCACCTTTGGGGGAAGCCATGATGCTCTGCATGGCCAATATAATCTGACTGTGGAATCTCCAGCCATAAGCGTCGGACAATAGGAAAGAATGGCTCCAATACTGTTCCCACTGGCAGACAGTACGTGTAACTGAGAGGCCTTACTGATGAGGATTTCCTTATTAATATCCCCAATACTTTACCAACAAATGCTGCTGTATACTGAACAAACAATATATACTGCGCGCAGCATGAACGGGACATTGTATATTCCAGTGTTAATGCATGACGGCCGGAGTTTCTGGGCTTCATTCCCTTCTTACCTCAGACATAAATATATCAAATATCCTCGTGGCGATGGGTAGTGGAAAACTGGTAAGAAAAAATGGTCAAAAAACCAGGAGGATGCATACATGGAGGTGTGAAAGCTTCTGCGCCTGAAAGTGTACAAAGAGCTCCGGCAGCTGTTCCTGCAAGAGAGGAGACATGGCAGCTATTAAGACAGGAGAAAACTCAGAGAGAAGAAACCTTACCTTGTACTATGGAACGTAACACACAACCAGCGCCATCTGCTTATCAAGAGTTATCAGTCCTGACTGAGCGCAGCTATTGCATGACCACCAGACGTGCTATTAGCAGCTCATATTAAGAGCCCTCCAGATCCATTAGGGGCCCTGCTAGAGAGGAGCCATCCAGATCCATTAGGGGCCCTGCTAGAGAGGAGCCATCCAGATCCATTAGGGGCCCTGCTAGAGAGGAGCCATCCAGATCCATTAGGGGCCCTGCTAGAGAGGAGCCATCCAGATCCATTAGGGGCCCTGCTAGAGAGGAGCCATCCAGATCCATTAGGGGCCCTGCTAGAGAGAAGCCATCCAGATCCATTAGGGGCCCCGCTAGAGAGGAGCCATCCAGATCCATTAGGGGCCCTGCTAGAGAGGAGCCATCCAGATCCATTAGGGGCCCTATGCCGCCAGTCTGCTGAGGAGTAAAAGGTCTCTCCCTACGCACAATGGGAAACCTGTCAATCATTTGCAGGTGGGCAGGGCAGCGGCCTATAATGGATATCGTTGACTCTTTAATAGCAAAGAGTTGTGTGAGCTCAACCCAAATTCAGATATATGATTTAGTATAACCTCAGTATGCCAAAAGGACTGTACATTATGTAGCAGCCGTGCCAGGTACTGCAACAGGCATAGGGACCCCCAAATATTACAGAGCTGTGCCTGAGAGGCCAGAATGAGGGGACACAGCTCGCTTATTCTACGTCATCTCATGATCCACTACCATACAATGAGAGAACAAGATGGTAGACAGCACATTGCAGATGGTGACGCCTGTGATGTAGGTGATATGTGACCCTCACCTGGATCATACACTCAAACTGATACATGCACAGACCCAGCTCCGCCATACTGGGCTTAAACAGCTCCCGGAGACGATAGTCCTGCATTAACTTCACAAACACACAGAACGCTTCTTCTTCCGGCATCTACAAAGTACAAAGCAGAGAAAGAGGATAGAAGAATAATGAAACCTGTAACATGAACGATCCCCTGTTAAGTTACAGCACCTTCCGGTGACTTTCTTGCCTTGTGTATACATGAGGAGCAGCACTACCACTGACCATTATATAACCTGTATAAGACTTTTATCACTGGTTTTCTCTCTGGATTTGTTTCTGTTGTCCCCCATCTAGCGGTGTAGACTATCTGCTATGATGTCTCCACATGCTGCACACATAGAAGGGGGGAATTTTGCTTCCCTACATCACATACTTAGAAGCAGCATGGAGGACATTATAGAGCAGTACTGTGCAGTGTAAACAAGGAACAAAGCACTGTGGTAACATAGGACTGCTGGAGATAACTGAGCGCGGTCCTTGGCTATCTTCACCAGTCCATAGAAAAGAAATGGCGAGGCAGTGTGTACACTTATGTGCTGCTCCATCCAGAGGTGAGCTTCAGGAATCCTGTGAGTATATCTCGATGGCTCGCAGCTGTCACACCACCAATCACATACTTATTACCTTCCCGTGGATAGGGGTTTACTCTTAATGGTTAAAATCCCCTTTAGGGTATATTCACACGAACGGGCTCGCAGCGAGATTCTCGCTGCGAGCCCGGCAGGTCCTGGCAGTTCCCATACACTACATACTTGCTGCGGTCAAAACGACCGCAGCGAGTATGTATTTCTGCCGCCCTTAACCCCTTCTGCTCCCGGCCGGCTCCCCCGCTGTAAGCATACTTTACCTGTCCTCCCTGCACGGGTCCGGCGTCCTGCTCTCCCGTCCGGCAAATTAGTGTGTTGCCCAGCCGCAGCCACTGATTGGCCGGACGGGAGAGCAGGACGCCGGACCCGTGCAGCAAGGACAGGTAAAGTATGCTTACAGCGGGGGAGCCGGCCGGGAGCAGAAGGGGTTAAGGGCGGCAGAAATACATACTCGCTGCGGTCGTTTTGACCGCAGCAAGTATGTAGTGTATGGGAACTGCCAGGACCTGCCGGGCTCGCAGCGAGAATCTCGCTGCGAGCCCGTTCGTGTGAATATACCCTTAATTGGTCGGATTCATGAATTTCTACAAGTTCCAGATAAAAGGCAGCTGCAGTGGCGACTTACCTGCATAAGGAGGAGGCCCACGATAAAAGCGCTCCCCTGGCAGTACCCCACTTCCCGATCTACTAGAGAATACGCCTTAAAAAAGAAAAAAAAAAGGCACAAATTAGATGCAGGCAGATAAACGATTTACAGGGGGACAAATAGAAAAACAGCTTAAAAGGGAACCAGTCAGTACGATTGTGCCGATATGGTTCCCTGTAGCAGAGTAAAGATGTACTGTGCCTCTCCGAGACTACCAACTGCGTCTGCATCAGTAGCTTTACAAAGGGGGAAAAGATGTTTTATTATGCTGCGCAAGGTCGGGAGAGGGGCGGCAACTAGTCATCTGGGCAGGGAGCCACCGGCGACTAGTCACGGCTCTCGGCCTGTCATTGCGCAGAAGACTAGTTGCCACCCCTCTCCTGGTCTTGCGCACCTTCTGATACATCCATTTAGTGCACAAGGTGCTGAGAATGAAAGTGATTTCCTTACCTTTATCCTCAGCACTATTCTTGTTAAGTTTGTAGTCTAATCCATATGCGAATGAGAATGTATGGCGCATTGGGGGCGTGATCAGTGCACCAACACCCTCTAGGAGAGCAGCTCTGCAGCGGTGGTGGACCCGGCCCGTCTATATACCATACTGCCAGGACGCACTATTGCTTACATGGCTGCCCCAGCTTCCAACTTCTGAAGGTCAAAGGTGTAGGAAGCTGGATCCACTATAATCAGCGTAGGGTCAGTGCAGAGTAGACTGTGCAGTTCCCTGACAAATTACAGCTGATCATAGGTGGTCAAAGTGTAAACGTATAATATGTATAGACCCCCCTTCCTCCCCCCAACACCACAAACCTTCATGACATTGAAGAGCACTTCTTGGCCCAGACTATCCTTCTCCTTGAAGAAGTCATGCTCTGGGTAGGTCCTGGCGATGTCCCGTCGGATGAGTTTCTCACACGGTGAGGTCATCTTCAGGAGCTCAGAGTACTGCTCCTTGATTGGCATATTCTGAGCGTTGCATAAGAGTTGCCATACGATGGCGCGGAAGTGGTGCGGGATTCCCTTCCTGACGAGTTCCTGCAATAAAACACCATCACTGTATGTGTTATATTATAAGAGACCGAGCACTGAAGACCCAGAAGGGTTAAGAAACGGCCCCACACTCCCGCCTGCTTGTCAGCTCCCGGGTCACTGGCATCCTGCTCAGCCAATCAGTGGATGCGATGGAACAGAGCACTGATTGGCTGAGCAGGACGTCAGTGACCTAGGAGCCGGACAATCAGGCAGGAGCGCGGATGGGTAATGTATGAACCAGGGGCAGGGGCTACATTCTCACGGCAGAATGAAAAACTGCTGCAAGAATGTAGAGTTATAGCCCATGAGTGAACTGAGTATCACAGCGGAACCTGCAGCCTGTGAACACACCCTAAGGGTGTGTTTTCACATACAGGATCTAAAGCAGATTTGATGGTGCAAATATGAAGTTGCAGATTCAAAACATATCAAATCTGTTGCAGATCCTGTACATGTGATTGCACCCTAAAAGGGTTTTCCAGGCAAAAATGAATTGATGACCTATCCCCAATAGAGCATCACCAGCTTATCAGTGGGCGTGCCTTAAACCCAGTACCCCCATTGGCTAGCTGTTCTGTGGGGTGTCATCTGCCCTATGAATGAGGTCCTAAGCAGCTGGCTCTGATCACTACCTAGTGGCCATGCTCGGTACTGCAGCTCAGTGGAGGGGAGTGTGGTTGGCAGCAGCAGGACGCTGCACCCCCTCTATCAGTATACGGCTGGGTAGGCACAGGGTCGACTGATATGCTATATGGCTTCCTGTGTAGGTTATGGTTGTGTGGACACTCCATAACAGCCTGACTCTATACCACAGACCGGCCGATTCCTTCGGCGTTACCTTGATCTGCTTCTTCCTTCTTCTTGTACGCCTCCTCCCACTCATTGACGATTCGGCCCCACAGCAGCCAGGCGTCCTCCTCCTGATGGTGACTGAGGTTACTGGAGGCCGACGAGCTGGACACCAGTGAGGAGCCGCTGTTCCTCCGGGAGCCATTGACGGATCGCAGGGACTTACTGTCTATCTCCAGGAGCCTGAAACACAAAGGGGGGGGGGGGGGGAATCACCCCAATACCAGATTATGGCACCCGTTGTGAGGCAGCTCTGCTACATCAATATTTTACAGGAAAAATTACTCAGTTTGTGAAATCTCCTCTTCAGGTGTGCGGAGGTGACGTACTGAGGTTACAGCACTCCACAAGAACAAGAGAGGACGGCCACAGCTCAACTCAATGTCCTCTCACAACATAGCATGCCCACAATGCTTTACCAATAGAAGTCAATAGATAATAATAACGACTCCGCTCACCTGTCCTGCAGAATGAAATCTGCACATGTCACAAAGCATGACCACAACACTCTCCTAAAAAAGGATAGCCACAGCTCCTCCCTGTAACACTATTTACACTGCTTTGGACTGTAGGCCCCCATGGTACATGACTGGATCCTTAACACCTACAGAGTATTGTTACCCAAGGAAGTCGGCCCACGGCCCTGCAAATATTTGCATCCAGAGCAAGAATGGTTGTCATAGGGACACAGAAATAAGAGGAACTGCGGGCCTACACAGAAGAGGTGACAAGTTCCTCAGAAAAGGGGATTTTCTGCAGGGATTCTGGTAGCACAAACTTACAAATAAGTATTATGGTATCTGGTATCTCAGCCCACCAGCCCCTCCAGTATCTCAGCCCCTCCAGTATCTCAGCCCCTCCAGTATCTCAGCCCCTCCAGTATCTCAGCCCCTCCAGTATCTCAGCCCCTCCAGTATCTCAGCCCCTCCAGTATCTCAACCCCTCCAGTATCTCAACCCCTCCGGACCCCCAGCCCCTCCACAGCTGGGATTCCACTAATCTGCCTCTCATCCTCGCTCATATAACATCATCCGGAAAATTGTAGTAATGTCTGCAGAGAGAAAGTGGGTCAAGTGTCAGGAAGCTGCGGCTGCTGCGACGTCACTGGGAATCTCTGTCTCCTTCACACCTATTCACACTGTCAGGATTTTATCTGCTCTCAGTTTAGAATTCCAGCATAATGTGAACAGCATCTGATCAAGACAATGCTCCGAAGCTGACCCACCCTGTCCTGAACTACCTGCACTGACACACTGTAACAAACCCCCCAGCTGTATAAAACCAGTCATGGTGATGATCAGCAGAGTGAGAACTTTCACCAGCAGCCGACATCAGGATCAGGCCACTGGATTGGATTCTTTTCCCCTCTCCTAGGTGGAAATATGGGAGTCTCCACATCCCGACCACCGCCATATCGGGGTCTCCACATCCCGACCACCGCCATATCGGGGTCTACACATCCCGACCACCGCCATATCAGGGTCTACACATCCTGACCATTGCCATATCGGGGTCTACACATCCCGACCACCGCCAATCAAAGCATGACATCAGTAGTTTGTAGTAACGATAGAAAACCCAGTGAAAATGTAAAGGAGTTGTAACAGCGTTCCCTTCTACACCGCAGGTTACATTTTGCTCGGTTACTGGTGCACAATGAGGGAAAAAGGTGGCTGAAACAATTACGAAGAAAATTGGAAGGGAAAAAAAAAAAAAAAAACACACCTGATGACCCCCCACTGCTGCTGTTCAGAAGGCGCCCCGGTCCCAGCTGAGCATAAGGTGCCATCTCCACATACAGGAAATAACTACTCAGCCAATGACTGCTGGGGGCGTGTCCCTGCGGAGGCTGGTGAGTGGATGAGCAGGTGTGTGTGGAGACTGCACCAGGAAGTGATGACCCCGAGGGACCAGGCGCCATCTGAACAGCAGCAGCGGGGGATCGAGGGCCAGGCTTTCCTGGCAGACTTTTTGTTTACAGCCAAGCCAATACTAAGATCCGCCTAGAATTTCCTTCTTCTCACAGCTGGGACCAGTGCACACACGTGATCTCACTGACAGTGATCTGGAGATAAAGCCCACAGGCTATCAGACTTCTCTGGTCAGTCAGTACTAGCCGGGACCTAATCATATATTTAAGGAGCCAAAAAAATTCACAAAACGTCGGAAGCATTACAATACATACGAAGGGTTTAACCCTAAAACTTTTACAACTTTTCTTATAAACCAGAGTTCTGAAAAGTTTCTTCTGTCCGTCGTCAGGTCTGAGGAGATGATGTAATGGAGGAAGCAAATAAGCAAACCTCCCTGACCAACGAGAAGAGACCGAGCAGGCTCCGCAGCATGTCTATAGCCAGCAGAGCACAATAGAGACTGCGGACCGGAGCGCTGATCCTCCACATCTCCCCGTACACCTGTATGCAGCAGAGCGTGCATGCTGCCCCAAGAGAACAATACATTGCTGCAACAGGCGTCATGTCAGTCAGCAGCTGCGGTCACCGTGTGCAGTGTGTCCTGGAAGCATCATGTGACTGAGATAGGGCGATCACTGGCAGCTTCCTACATGACGTTATCCTCATAGATGAGAATAGTTATATCTGTCATTGTGCCAAATCCTCCAGAAACGAAGGAAAATTCAGCTCCGGTCATTAGAGATATGGAGTCCACGGGTTACTCCTCATCCTCCAGCCAAAGCCTGTGCCAACCTGGCCAACATGACTATAAACCCTCATCATCATCCTTCAGCCAAAGCCTGTGCCGACCTGGCCAACATGACTATAAACCCTCATCATCATCCTTCAGCCAAAGCCTGTGCTGACCTGGCCAACATGACTATAAACCCTCATCATCCTCCAGCCAAAGCCTGTGCTGACCTGGCCAACATGACTATAAACCCTCATCATCATCCTTCAGCCAAAGCCTGTGCCGACCTGGCCAACATGACTATAAACCCTCATCATCATCCTTCAGCCAAAGCCTGTGCCGACCTGGCCAACATGACTACAAACCCTCATCATCCTCCAGCCAAAGCCTGTGCCAACCTGGCCAACATGACTATAAACCCTCATCATCATCCTTCAGCCAA